>NC_060120.1:369757987-370057987 GCF_021461395.2 Schistocerca americana | reverse complement strand
GACAATTTTGTTCCACCAAGGTCATGAGCAATGGAAAAGATGGCTCAATAGCAATGTTAGAAACCTGCTATGAAAACAAAGAGAGTTTTACCTCTGACTTAAGCAAAGTGAAAGCCTGGTAAACAAATAGAAGCTGAATGGTGCCAAAATGAGCATAGTGATGCAAGAAGCATTAAATGAATTTCTAAGTAAAATTTTGCCAAATGATCTGACTAAAATCCTGAGAAGTAAGCAGATTGAAATCATCTATTCATAACTCAGAGGCACCAAAACAGAAGGTGACACAGAGGAGGCCAAAGTACTGAATTTGATCATCCATAATTGCCACTCACCATATAGTGGTGATGCTGAGTTGCAGATAAGCACAACAAAAAGATTTGCAGATAGGCACAACAAAAAGACTGTCACAAATAAAGCTTTCAGCCCATAAGGCCTTCATCAAAAATTGATGACAGGTACACACGCACACTTATGCAAATGCAACTCACACACACATGTGTAACTGTAGTCACACTGTGAGCAGCAGCACTGGTGCATGATGGGAGTGGAGACAGGGTGGGGTAATGAGGAGGCTGGGGCGAGGAAGGGGAGGGATAGTAGGGTAGGAGTGGCAGGCAGTGTAGTGCTGCTGGGCAGAATGCAAGGACGAAGTGGTGAGAGGGTAGGGCAGCTATGAGACAGCGGGCAGGGGAGAGGCGGGCAGGATATCAGAAAAGGAGAGAAGTAAAAAGACTGTGTGCGAAGGTGGAATGAGGGCTTTATAGTGCTGGAATGGGAACAGGGAGGCTGAATGGGTGAGGACAATGACTATCAAAAGTTGAGGCGAGGAGGGTAACAGGAACATAGGATATATTGCAGGGAAAGTTCCCACCTGCACAGTTCACAAAAGCTGGTGTTGGTGGGAAGGATCCATATGGCACAGGCTGTGTAGGATATAATGTTTGACAGCATGCTCAGCAACTGGGTGATCCACTTGTTTCTTGGTCACAATTTGTTGGGGGCCATTCATGCAGACAGACAGCTTGTTGTTTGCCATGCCTACATAGACTGCAGCACAGTGGTTGCAGCTTAGCTTGTAGATCGCATGACTCATTTCAGGGGTAGCCCTACCTTTGAAGGAATAGGTGATATTTGTGACCAGACCAGTGTAGGTGGTGGTGGGAAGATGATAGGACAGGTGTTGCATCTATGTCTTTAAAGGGGTATGAGCCAGGAAGTAAGGGGTTGTGAGCAGGGTTCTATTGTATTGTATTATTTATTGGTCCTGTTGTCTACATAGCAGCTTATGCATAAGACATTGGACAAGTCAAGTTATAAATATACAGGCTGAAAGTCATTTCAAGGCATACATATTTAAGGTTACAATAATACACTTTACACGTAAGTATTTATATAACACATTTCATAAATTTAAATATTCTTCATTGGAGTAAAAGCAGTGATGCTGTAAATATGACTTTAGAGATTTTCCAAATGTATTGACCTCAGTGATAGCTTTTATGTTTTCAGGAAGTTTGTTATAAAGCTTAACTCCCATGTGAAAAGTACCTTTTTGGCACAGTGCTGTGCTGATTTGAGTCATATGTAAGTTTCTGTTTTGTCTGGTAAAGTGCTCATGTGTATCACAGTTTCTTTGCAGTCTCCGGTCCTTGCCTATTACATTTAATTTAAAGAACAAAAGGGTTTCCATAATGTATACACATGGTAATGGAGGAATACCAGATTTCTTAAACAGGGGTTTACAAGCGTCTCTAAGCTTGCACCCAAACAAGATTCTAATGGCCCTTTTTTGTAGTTTAAAAGTGCTATTACCTGTTTTAGAATTTCCCCAGAAGGCGACCCCATATCTAAGACGAGAATGAAAGTGCACATGATATGCATTCAATACTGTTTTCTCACTACAGCATGATTTTAATGAACAAAGAAGGTAACATGTTTTGCTCAGTTCTGCTTTGAGATATTCAATATGCTTATTCCATCTGATGTTACTCTGCAGCCAAAGTCCTAAGAATTTGGTTCCAGTATTGTTACCAACTGGTTCGTCATTGATAGAGACTGATGGGATAAACATGTCCTTGTTAGGAACATTGTGGAATTTTAGAGCAATGGTTTTCTTACTGTTTATTACAAGCTGATTACTCTGTGCCCAGCTGCTAAGTTGTTTCGTGACCGTGTTTACTGTCTGCTGTAACTGTTCATCATCGTCTCCTTTTAGTAGAATTGTGGTGTCATCTGCAAATATGATTGTTTTGTGTTCATCAACATTTAAGCTTAGATCATTTATGTACAGAAGAAACAGAAGGGGTCCCAATACTGATCCTTGGGGTACACCACATTTAATTTGTTTATAGTCAGATAAGAGATTAGATATAGTTTTTAGTTCAATATCTGTGTGCTTGATGCACACTGCCTGCATACAATTAGTCAGGAAGGAACTGATCCACTTGTTGGACAGTAGTCGTTGGCCTCTTATTTCTGAATCCATGTTGTTCATTACATAGGATGCTGTTTTTATTTATAAATTTCATAAGTTTCTCATACATAACTTTTTCCAGTACTTTAGAGATGCAGGAGGAAATTGTGATGGGTCTATAGTTATTTACATTGTCTTTATCCCCATTTTTATATACGGGAATAACTTTTGATGTTTTCAACACATCGGGGTAAGTGACTGCCTGAAGTGAGCAGTCGCATAAGTGTGTGAGTACTTCAATTAGGTTTGATGAGTATATTGTGTAGGTTTGGTGGACAGTGGAATACCTTTGTGGGGTGGGTGGGAAGGATAGTGGGCATGACATTACTCATTTAGGACACAATGAGAGGTAGTCAAAATCCTGATGGAGAATGTAATCCAGTTGCTCCAGTCATGGGTGGTACTGAGTTATGAGGAGAATGCTCCTCTGTGGCCGGATGTTGGGACCTTTGGAGCTAGTGGGAGACTGGAAAGATAAGCCACAGAAGTTTTATTTTTATAGGAGGATAATCACTGTCTGTGAAGGCTTCAGTGAGACCCTGACTATATTTCAAGAGGGACTGCTTGTCACTGCAGATGTGGCGACCATAGGTGGCTAGTCTGTATGGAAGGGACTTCTCGGTATGGAACGGTTGCCAGGTGTCAAATTGGATGTATTGTTGGTGGTTAGTAGTTTTGATATGAATGGAGGTACTGATGTAGCCATTTTTGAGGTGGAGGTCAACATCTAGCAAGGTGGCTTGCTGGGTTGAGAAGGACCAGGTGAGGCAAATGGGGGAGGATTTGTTGAGGTTCTGGAGGGATGTGGATAGGGTGTCCTCACCCTTGATCCAGACTGCAAATATGTCATCAATGAATCTGAATGAGGTGAGGGGTTTAGGATTCTGGGTTTACAGGAAGGATTCCTCTAGATGGCCCAAGAATAGGTTGGCATATGATGGTGCCATGTGTATACCCATAGCCATTCCTTGGATTTATCTGTAGGTAATGCCTTCAAAAAAGAAGTAATTGTGGGTGAGGATATAGTTGGTCATGGTGACTAGGAAGGAGGGTGTTGGTTTGGAATCTGTTGGGTGCTGGGAAAGGACTGTTCAATAGTGGTAAGGCCATGGGCATTAGGGATGTTAGTGAAAGGGAGGTGGCGTCAAAAGTGATGAGTGGGGCACCAGGTGGTAAAGGGACAGAAACTTATCCCTAGCCCAAACCCAGACCCACATACTGTTCCTGCATTGCTGTTTAGCTTATGGAATCCTCCGAAATGGCCTTAGCATCAAATTACCCATCTCCAGCTGCCATCCTTCCCTCCATAATTTCCTCCACCTGTTCAGATTCTGACAATCCTTAGTCCTCGCCAACATAGTCCTGCAAAACCAAGCAACCAAGCCCAAACCACTTTGCAGTACCTTCTCTCCATCTGCAAAATTCTCCTGCTCTGCAGTCCCAAATCCCTAGAACCCATAACACATTCATACTTTTGCCCTCCAGGAACTAGAGCAACATGCACAATGGCACCTCAAACAGCTCTCCACCCTGCTCACTTCCTCCTCCCATCTTGGAGTACCACTGTTCACCACCTCTACAACAACTTCCAGATCTCCTTAATGTTCCCTCATAGCTGACAAACAGTGTCTTGCAGACTTACTACATTAACCCCACCCTCCAAAGCTCCCACCCACCACCACACAGAATTCAGAACCTAAACAGACCTGAAACATTGTCATAATCCTTTCCTCCAGAAGCCTTAGCCCCACAAAAACATCTGTCTTTTTCAAAGGCCTCACCTTTTGCCCCACTCCCAAATTCAATCATCTGCATAAAGAACAGAAGTTCACCATCTAAAAACTGATCCTAACTTTATAATCCCAACTGCAGACAAAGGCTCCACCACTGCTGTTTTGAACCACAAGGATTACCTGGCAGAAGGACTCTGCCAGCTGTCAGATACATCCACCTACAAACCTTGCCACAGTGACTGCTTTCTAGAAATTCCGCAGAATCTCCAGTCACTCCTCAAACCCTTAGGCCAATCCCAGAACCTCTCCCCATAGTCCGTCTCTCTGCTCACCCCTACCACTCCCCACACTCCTAACTTTTACATGCTTCCTAAAGTAGAGGTGTAGCAGGTAGGAAGAGGTAGCAGGGTACAGGTGGTGGGTGGAAAGAGCACTGTCATGCAGGACTAGAGACTGCCAGGTGCAGCATCAGGAGGTGGGAGTGCAGAAAAAAATAGGGAGCAGGCAAGGAGAAGAGTGAGAAAGGAGAGGAGCAGGGAAGGGGAATGGACAGGTGGGTACATTGTCAGAGGGCAGCGCACGAAGAGAGTGGATGGCTGTGAAAAGAGAGGACAAGGGGATGGAGACTGTTGGGTGAAGGATGTGAGGGGAGTAGGTTACCATACGTTGAGACCAGGAAAATTTCAGGAATGGAGAATGTGTTGTAAGAATAACTTACATTCTCACAGTTCAGGAAAGTTGGTGCTGGAGGGGAGGATCCAGATGGCCCTGACTGTGAAGCAGCCATTGAAATCAAGAATTTTATATTCACTCTATGTTGTGCCACAGTGTGGTCTACTTTACTCTTGGCCACAGTTTGACAGCAGTCATTCATCCTAGTGGACAGCTGGTTGCTGAAGAGCTCATATGCAACATGGTCACTTTCACAGGTAGCCCTGCCTTTCATGGGGTAAGATAAGCCTATGACAGGACTGGAATAGGAAGTGCTTGGTGGATGGATTGGGCAAGTCTTGCACCTGGATCTTCCACAGGATTATGATCACTGTGAGAAGGGTTGGGATTGGGAGATGGCATAGAGATGGACTAGGATGTTGTGGAAGTTGGGTGCATGATGAACACCACTTTAGGAGGGGTAGGAAGGATCTTGGGTAAGACATTCCTCATTTCAGGTCATGATGATAGATAATGAGCACCTTGACAAAAGATGTTGTTCAATTGTTCCAGAACAGGGTGGTATTGGGTGACAAAGGGGCCACTCATCTTTAGCAGGCTCTTGGAGGTGGTGAGAAGATTGGGGGTGATTGGAGAAATGGCGCAGGAAATCTGTTTGTAGTCTAGATCCAGGGGACAGTGCCTCTCTGTGAAGACCTTGGTGAGACCTTCAGTGCACTGCGAAAGGGAGTTCTTGACACTGCAGACACACTGCCCTTAGATGGCAGGGCTGTATAGGATGGATTTTTTGGTGTGGAAGGGATAGCAGTTGGTAAAATGCAGGTACTGTTGGTGGTTGGTGGGTTTAATGTTGGCAGAGGTGTGGACGGAGCCATCAGAGAGGAGGAGGACAATGTCTAGGAAGGCAGACACTGAGTTCAGGAGGACCACATGAAGCAGATAGGAGAAAGTGTTGAGGTTGTGAAGGAATGAGGGTAGGGTTTCTTGGCCCTGAGTCCCGGTCATGAAGAGATCAGCAATGATTCTGAACAAGGCCAGGGTTGGGGTTTTGAGAAGGCTAGGAAAGTTTTCTTGAGATGACCAATAAACAGGTTGGCATAATAGGGTGCCATGTGGGTGTCCTTTGCAGTGTCACGGATTTGTCTGTATACCTTTCTGTCAAAGGAGAGGTATCTATGTATTAGGACAAAGTTAGTAAGGTGAATGAGGTACTGGGTGAGCCATGCATGGCTCGCCATCCCACCATTTGGTATTTTACACCCTGTGTTAATGTATTTCCATCTCACCATGTTGATTTAAATTACTGGCATTACTAAATTGCTGTTTTGCCAGACCGTCATCGGTGCTAGTAGCGCATATCGATATATCTCCTCTGATAGGATCTTTGCTCAGCTGCTATGACTTCCCGGTTGTCATCTGTCGTGGAGTCAGTAGGAATGTGCAAGGAGGAGAGTTCACGGTGGCAGTTCTGGCCATGAGTTGGGCCCTGGCAGTCAGTTGCAACGCGTTTGGAGCGCAGCCCGGGCCAGCCAGTCACCAGCTTGCAGCAGCAGTGAGCCCTGCGTGGACATTTCCCACCCAATCGTTGCCACCATGCATCACTTAAGCCAGGCTTGACTTTTGGTGGATTGTTAGTTGGTTGGTTGGTCCAAGGACATCTCCGTGTGGTGTATTTGACTGGGCTGCTGGTGGTCTCTGCGCAGTGTCAGAGTCTATCTGGAGCTGTCCGATCAGTACGAGCATCATCGCTTGCCGACCCTGAATGTGGAGGTTGAATGGTTTTGAGCATTATGTTGTTGGTTCCGGCATTGTGTTGTTAAGGTTTTCCTGTGGGCAACAAGTGAAGTGTTTGAGGTAGCCGCCATAAGGTGCAATTGATCAAATTAATTTACCCATAGTCAAGTGCACAAGTGGAATTTTCTGCCTTGTGGCCTTTAGTGTTCTGGTTACCTGCCCTGGCCACTAACGTAAATTCAGGCAGTGTTCATTTTGGGTGAAGTTAACTGTATTATCTTCTTTTGTAGTTAAGTGAACCAGTGGAATTTTCTGCCTTGTGGCCGTTAGTGTTCTGGCTGTTAACCCTGGCTGCTAACGTAGTTTTTTGGCAGTGTCTTTTACTCACCTGTTGTTGCTGCCCAACATAGTGTAGTTTTGGTAGCTCAGTTCACATACGCATTTGTTTGGGCATAGTGATACTTGCAATTTTTTGGGGTCCTTGAATTCTCATGTACTCTGTCATGGCAAGCAAGCGGTTGGTCGGTCAGTCCGTGACTGTCCCTTAGTTGGGTTCAAACGAATTAAGTGTAGTTGGACTCACCACCTGTCTCGCCTAAGTGAATGAGGGCAGACTGATCCACTGGAGACTCCTGAGGGCCATTTTCTTAGTTATACTTTTGGCAGTGTTAATGTTGTTGTAATTTAACTGTATTTTATATTTTTAATTTGGCAAGGTTAGTTGTGGGCCTTCATCCATGGAAACATGTTCTCAGAGTTTCCTTCAAGTCCAAACATTATCACCTTCTGCTCTCGAAAGGTTTTTGTAATTTCCTCTGAAAGATTTACAGGTAATTGTGGGCCTTCTGCAGTTGCAAAAGGAAATTTTTAAAGTTAATGTATTGTTTTACTGATTGTTGCAATATATATATCCTTAATTTGCAGAATTTAACCTTGTGGCCTTCAGCCATCTTATTGCATTTGTTGATCTCTTTCTGTGCACCTTGTGTGCCTACAGCCCTGTTAGCATCTTATATACATATGTGGCCGTTAGTGTTCTGGCTGTTAACGTAGTTTTTTGGCAGTGTCTTTTACTCACCTGTTGTTGCTGCCCAACATAGTGTAGTTTTGGTAGCTCAGTTCACATACGCATTTGTTTGGGGATACTCATATACAACCGCTCGCTCACCGATAGATCTGTACCTACAGATTGGAAAATTGCACAGGTCGCTCCAGTGTTTAAGAAGGATAGTAGGAGTAATCCATCTAGCTACAGACCTATATCATTGTCGTCGGTTTGCAGTAGAGTTTTGGAGCATATACTGTATTCAAACATTATGAATCACCTCGAAGGGAATGATCTATTGATACGTAATCAGCATGGTTTCAGAAAACATCGTTCTTGTGCAACGCAGCTAGCTCTTCATTCGCACGAAGTAATGGCCGCTATCGACAGGGGATCTCAAGTTGATTCCGTATTTCTAGATTTCTGGAAAGCTTTTGACACCATTCCTCACAAGCGACTTCTAATCAAGCTGTGGGCCTATGGGGTATCATCTCACTTGTGTGACTGGATTCGTGATTTCCTGTCAGGAAGGTCGCAGTTCGTAGTAATAGACGGCTAATCATCGAGTAAAACTGAAGTGATATCAGGTGTTCCCCAGGGATGCGTACTGGGACCTCTGCTGTTCCTGATCTATATAAATGACCTGGGTGACAATCTGAGCAGTTCTCTTAGGTTGTTCGCAGATGATGCTGTAATTTACCGTCTAGTAAGGTCATCCGAAGACCAGTATCAGTTGCAAAGTGATTTAGAAAAGATTGCTGTATGGTGTGGCAGGTGGCAGTTGACGCCAAATAACGAAAAGTGTGAGGTGATCCACATGAGTTCCAAAAGAAATCCGTCGGAATTTGATTACTCAATGAATAGTACAATTCTCAATGCTGTCAATTCAACTAAGTACCTGGGTGTTAAAATTATGAACAACTTCAGTTGGAAAGACCACATGGATAATACTGTGGGGAAGGCGAGCGAAAGGTTGCGTTTCATTGGCAGGACACTTAGAAGATGCAACAAGTCCACTAAAGACACAGCTTACACTACACTCGTTCGTCCTCTGTTAGAATATTGCTGCGCGGTGTGGGATCCTTACCAGGTGGGATTGACGGAGGACATCGAAAGGGTGCAAAAAAGGCAGCTCATTTTGTATTATCACGTAGTAGGGGAGAGAGTGTGGCAGATATGATACGCGAATTGGGATGGAAGTCATTACAGCAAAGACGTTTTTCGTCGCGGTGAGATCTATTTACGAAATTTCAGTCACCAACTTTCTCTTCCGAATGCGAAAATATTTTGTTGAGCCCAACCTACATAGGTAGGAATGATCATCAAAGTAAAATAAGAGAAATCAGAGCTCAAACAGAAAGGTTTAGGTGTCTGTTTTTCCCGCGCGCTGTTTGGGAGTGGAATGGTAGAGAGATAGTATGATTTTGGTTCGACGAACTCTCTGCCAAGCACTTAAATGTGAATTGCAGAGTAGTCATGTAGATGTAGATGTAAAATATTGTGGCCTTCTGGCTTCAGTAATCATCATAGCACATTTGGAATTTTGAAGATTTAATCCAGTGGCCTTCAGCCGCTCCGCATGCTGATCTCATATATGTATACGATTTATCTTAATCGTAAATTTAGCTGTGTGTCATATCTTTTAAAAATTGAACCTATTCAAAAGCATCTGTTTGGAGGCCTTCAGCCGTGAAGAAAATTTAATTATTTCAAAAGTGTATTTGTGAACTAAATGATAATAAATTACAATTGTGAAATGAATCCAACTGAAACTCCGTTGGCCCTTCCCACAATCCTAATTACCTGTTAGCCCTGCGTAATTTAGTGGGTGTTTCAATGGGTGTGGAGTCTTGACACTGGGAAAGATAATGTTCAACTTCAGCAAGAGGGATAGTGGTTGTACAGGGAAGTGGCATTAACAGTAACTGGGAGGGAATCAGGAAGTAAAGGGTGGGGATGGTGGAATGGCAGAGAACGATGTCTTTGTTATCTTGACATGTGGCACTAGATTACAGGCAGTTGGCTAGAGGTGTTGGTAAATGAAGGCTGAAATTTTTAGTGGGGGCACAATAACCAGCTACATTGGGGCATCCATGATTTTTGTGTCTCTGAATTTTGGGGAGCATGTAAAAGGTTGGTGTGTGGGATGTCATAGGTATGGAGAGGGAAATGAATTCAGGGTACAGGTTTTGGGAAGGGCCTAAGGCCTTAAGCAGGGATTGGAGGTTATGTTAGATTTCTGGGGTGGGCTCACTCTGGCAGAGTTTGTAGGTGGAGGAGTCAGTAGTCACTGAGTCTCATCACCACAGTGGTGGAACCTTTGTATGCAGGGAGAATGTTTCAGCCAGAATCTATTTTGAGACTGTCCATCACTGTTGTTTCCCCTGCTGAAAGGTCGATGTTCTTAGGAAGCAACCTGGGACAGCATGGCGAGGCCAAGTTGGATGTAAGGAATTCCTGGAAGGTGACCAGGGGGTGGTCATTGTGAGGGGGGAGGATCACACTTGGATAGTTTGAGAGGCACAGTTCAGTGATGTAATTAGGTTGGGTTTGGTTGGAGTGATTGCTGACAATGACGTTTCCATTTCAGGGATCAGGAGAAGGAGAGTGTTCTGTGACAAATCCAACATGGTTAAATTTGGGTTTAGGGCTAATGGTGAGGCCTATTGATGTGACTAAAACTTTTGTTGGGCTGAGGATTTTGGTGGAAAAATTAACAACAGTGTTGTGGGATTGTTTGGACCCTGGATTTGGAGTGATGGTATAGAGTTTTGGTAGATGTGGCTAGCTGTAAATGTCTGCTAGGCAGGGTATGGGTGATATGAGGAGTTGATGAGGAGGAACACTATTGGTAGCATAGGGGTTGGATAGTGATGCCCCAAGGTGGCAGCAGGATGTCAGCAGCAGGTTGGATAACTTACGGAGATGGTGTGTGGAGTGCTCCTCTAGGTTCTGGAGAGCAAAGGATTCAGTTTCAGATACATGTTGTATTTAGTAGGGATTGCACAGCAGCAGTATCTTGCAGAGGAAGCAGAGGTGATTCTAGGATGCATGTGCCATGGAAATGTATTTTTGCTGTACCAGGTTTGTAAGTGACAGGGACTGGCAGAGTTTGAAAAAGTGAAGGTCACTGTAAAAGGAGGGGTGGGATCCAGAGAAAGGAATTTTTATGGTTAGGCCAGTTGGGGAGGGGGGTACTCCATGGTTTAGGCAGTATTTAAGAAACAGATGTGGGGCTGGGTTTTAGCCAGGGGAATGGATACTTTTCTGAGCTGATGCAGAAAGATGGAGCAGGCATCCATTGTGGCAAATATGGTGTTGGAGAAATGGGAAATGACGTAGGAAATGTCCATATGAAGGTGTTAGGTGGTTGTGAGGGGAAATGTACAACAGAAAAAGATGCGCAAAAATTCGTACAGGCACGCAAAAACACGCACAAATACCTGGAAATATGCATAATTATGTGAAAATATATAAAAATGCATGCAAGCATGCACAGATAAGTAAAAACACACAAAACATGGCAAAAGGAGGAACAGATGAGATCTGGGAGTTCATGTGGCACAGGTATGTGTGAATATAAAATGCGAAAATTCAAGAGGAGGAGGGAAAATATGGTCAATAAGACTAATTATTATTACCAGTGGGAAGAATTTGGGGCATAAGATGCTGCACCAACAATCCACAAGGTCTCATAGCCATGTGTTGTCTGTGGATGAGATAATCAATACAGAGGGGCTCGGAAGTCAGAGCATGTATAGTTTGGAAGGCAATGAAACAGCACATGAAGGAAGAGAAAGAATGAACACTGAGAACAGTAATTCTTTAGATACATTAATAAAGAAGAGTAGCACAAGGTTGTAGGATGGAAGGAAGCTATTTGGAAAAATCAAATAACAGAAACTCCAAGCTGGAATATCAACAATATTAAGAAAAGGTTAGACTACTGCTCACCATAAAGATGACCAGTTTAGTTGAGAGAAGATTGTGACACCTTGTAGCTTTGGCTCAAAGCCTTCTTGAGCAAAGAAAACATAAACACATTCGCAGAAGCATCACACCTCACACACACGACTGCTACCATCGACAGCTCCATTAGGAATATGACTGTCACATGAATAGAAATCTGGAATGGGGCAGGGAAGGGGAGGTATAGCAGGGTACTAGGGTACTAGTGGTGGGGGAAAAGAGTGCTGAGGGGCATGCAGGGAATAGAGACTGCCAGGCGCAGTGTCGGGGGATGAGGTGTGGGGGAAAGAAGAGGGGTAGAAAAGGAGAGGAGGGGGAAAGAATAGGAGCAGGGAAGGGGAAATGAGGGGTGGATACACTGGCAGAGGGCAGCACGCAAAGAGGGTGAGGGAATCTGGAAAGGGAGGAGGTGCTAGGACGAGAGGGCAGACTATGTAGGGTGAGTGGCATGGATGCAGTAGGTTACCGAATGTTGAGGCCAGGATAATTTCAGGAGCGGAGAGTGTTTTGTAAGAATAATTCCTAACTTCACAGATAAGAAAAGTTGGTGGTGGAGGGGAGAGTCCACATTCTCTGCTCCCGAAATTATCCTGACCTCAGCCTATGGTAATCTACTGTCCCCTCACACTCCACCCAACAGTTTCCTCCCCACCATCTTATCACCTTCTCCTTTTTCACATTCCCTCAGCCTCTTTGTGTATCACACACTGCCAGTGTATCTGTCTGTCCTTTCCCCTTCCCTGCTCCTCTCATTTTGTGGTCAGAACCTTATGCACACATGACTACTACCTGTCCTTTCCCATTTACAGCTCTGCTCCTTTTCCCCTCCAATCCTTTTCTGCTTGCCATTTTCTCTTTCAGAACCCATTTCCTGATGCTGCACCTGGCACTCTTTAGTCCCTACATGTCTCAACAGACATCTTCTCTTCCCCAATGTGTACTCTATTATCCCTCCCCCTTCCCAAATTACTTCAGATTGCTACTCATGTGCCGGTGGTAGCAGTCATTGTGACGGTTCACCTCCTTTTTTCTTTGCTTATTGTTCTCGGTGTCAACATACTGGCTGGAAAAATAGGGGGTGGAAGTGCAGTACTGTCTACTGTAAATGATGTAGCCGCAGGTACACATTTGCATTTCACAGTTGTTGACTTTCACTTTTCACAACCCCCCTATACACATTTAATATGGCCAGTTCACTATTGTTTAACTTTCGATAAGTCTCATTAATAGCTTTCAGGTGAACATCCACATACTGCTATAATAGTTTACTCTTGAATATCTATGTGCAGTAAAAACATAACCGTATAATTCACAGTTCTTTCAGAATAATCAGGTACATATGGAACAGACACTGTCATTCTTTTAACATGCAGCCTCATTATGTTACACTTATTTCACAGTTACGTTGATGCATTGTTGTTGTTCTAACCAACACAGGTTTCTTGTATCAAACTCAGCTGTGGAGTGACTGTCTTGGGACCAAAAATTGGGCCCTTATACATCCTCACAATAATAGGTGCTGAAACTACACAATGTTTGAAACTGTTAAAAAGAAAACAGTTTCTTCTACTGCAAGAGTTAGGCAAAATTATTTCTTTAAATAATAAAATTAACATTTATAGTTATGTAAATAATACTTCTGACAAAACAAAAATTACTTTGGAATTAAATAAGGGCTGGCTTTACTAACATGTTTTCAAATAGAGCCAAATAGATCCTTTAAGAATACTATTAGTTGTTTGTCCAAATGTTTATCCTTAGAACAGAATTTAAATTTTTACTAAACAATTACTGATTTCACCCTATAACAAAAGTATTAACTAGGGATAGTCAAAATAAATCAGAAACTCAATTACATACATAATACTAAGTGCAAAATTAGAACTGGTGTTATATTCTTTAAGACTAATGGCCAACCTTCCTCTTTTATGAAAATGCAGGTTATACTCATGTATGTTAATGGTAATTAATTCAAAAATGAGAAAATGAATTTTAAGGAGGCAGATGGCAAAACAAGAGGGGAAGTAAAAATATCCAAGCTTGCTTCATCACATCACCCCCTCATTGGAGTGACCAGATAGATATTGCAAATAGCTGACTGTCTAATGTTTTCCTGATGACCGGAGACTGTATGGTACTGGGGTGCAAGACTCACATGTCTGTTGTGGGTGATTTACGTATTGTGTGCAGCCAATCTTCTTCTCATGACAGACAGCTGCGTCGATCTTCACAATGCTTCTTCTCCGAAGATTTCATGCTGGTTAGGGAAATAATACTGAACTACTCCACTACTTTTGCAATGATTTCTTAGTCTCAGAATACTTCCATATCAGCTTCGCTATGTATTTTCTCCTTCACAATAAAACAACTACACAAGTTTCACATGCACTTTCAAGTCTCGTAAATCAACCCTGTCTGGAAAACCTTAGTACTGAGCATATATCATTACAGTCTCTTTTGGTTTTAATAACCCTTGTCAAAATACACTCCTGGAAATTGAAATAAGAACACCGTGAATTCATTGTCCCAGGAAGGGGAAACTTTATTGACACATTCCTGGGGTCAGATACATCACATGATCACACTGACAGAACCACAGGCACATAGACACAGGCAACAGAGCATGCACAATGTCGGCACTAGTACAGTGTATATCCACCTTTCGCAGCAATGCAGGCTGCTATTCTCCCATGGAGACGATCGTAGAGATGCTGGATGTAGTCCTGTGGAACGGCTTGCCATGCCATTTCCACCTGGCGCCTCAGTTGGACCAGCGTTCGTGCTGGACGTGCAGACCGCGTGAGACGACGCTTCATCCAGTCCCAAACATGCTCAATGGGGGACAGATCCGGAGATCTTGCTGGCCAGGGTAGTTGACTTACACCTTCTAGAGCACGTTGGGTGGCACGGGATACATGCGGACGTGCATTGTCCTGTTGGAACAGCAAGTTCCCTTGCCGGTCTAGGAATGGTAGAACGATGGGTTCGACGACGGTTTGGATGTACCGTGCACTATTCAGTGTCCCCTCGACGATCACCAGTGGTGTATGGCCAGTGTAGGAGATCGCTCCCCACACCATGATGCCGGGTGTTGGCCCTGTGTGCCTCGGTTGTATGCAGCAGTCCTGATTGTGGCGCTCACCTGCACGGCGCCAAACACGCATACGACCATCATTGGCACCAAGGCAGAAGCGACTCTCATCGCTGAAGACGACACGTCTCCATTCGTCCCTCCATTCATGCCTGTCGCGACACCACTGGAGGCGGGCTGCACGATGTTGGGGCGTGAGCGGAAGACGGCCTAACGGTGTGCGGGACCGTAGCCCAGCTTCATGGAGACGGTTGCGAATGGTCCTCGCCGATACCCCAGGAGCAACAGTGTCCCTAATTTGCTGGGAAGTGGCGGTGCGGTCCCCTACGGCACTGCGTAGGATCCTACGGTCTTGGCGTGCATCCGTGCGTCGCTGCGGTCCGGTCCCAGGTCGACGGGCACGTGCACCTTCCGCCGACCACTGGCGACAACATCGATGTACTGTGGAGACCTCACGCCCCACGTGTTGAGCAATTCGGCGGTACGTCCACCCGGCCTCCCGCATGCCCACTATACGCCCTCGCTCAAAGTCCGTCAACTGCACATACGGTTCACGTCCACGCTGTCGCGGCATGCTACCAGTGTTAAAGACTGCGATGGAGCTCCGTATGCCACGGCAAACTGGCTGACACTGACGGCGGCGGTGCACAAATGCTGCGCAACTAGCGCCATTCGACGGCCAACACCGCGGTTCCTGGTGTGTCCTCTGTGCCGTGCGTGTGATCATTGCTTGTACAGCCCTCTCACAGTGTCCGGAGCAAGTATGGTGGGTCTGACACACCGGTGTCAATGTGTTCTTTTTTCCATTTCCAGGAGTGTAGTTCTTGCTCCTAGCAAGTCAAACAACAGAGTATATGAGTCTCTGGGTAAAACATATTTCGTTTGTTCCCAACAGTCACTACCATTTCACTGCCAAAGAGAAGCCCTTGATTACTCCTTGACTGGACATATGGCTTCCAAGGCATTTGTGGCCACCACTTGTCAGCACCGATACACCGCCACAACTTTAGTCTTCTCGTAACACACACCCGTCCTGCACACATAGAAAACTGGCGTGAGGTAGACACTCTCCCGTCTCCCATGCACTCATCCTTAAAATATCATGTGTTCAAGATGGTGAAATATGAGTGTCTCTGGAATTTACCCCGAAATTTGTGAGGCACTACAATGGGGCTGTTCAATGACCACAAGTGACTCCAGACAGTGGGTTAAAAATCTACACACATAAAAATATTACATTCAAAATCTTATCAAACCTAAAGTACATATTTGTTTCAAATTCCTACTTATATGAACTGGCCTTATGAAATACCCCCCAAAAATATTTACATACAGTGCATTGTACATTGTCACAAAAGATCCACAAGTTATACTTTTAACAAAAATTATGCAGCTTCATCACAACTGATGTCCTTCTTGGGTAAACAAAGATTACATTCAAAGCAACATATCACTTTATAAGAGTTCTGTCTTGCTAAACAAAATAAATCTTCATGGGTTGCAAAAAAAAAAAAAAAAAAAACTAAATTACACAGCACATTGCAATTCACTTTCAGGCAGAAAATTTCACTTGCTCAATGTTTAGTATTTTTCAAAAGCGCTTTCACACTTTTTATGAGCTTTCTCACATTTTCTCACTTAGTTGTCCATGCCTTCATCAGGTCCAAGTGGCAGTAAGGAAATGCACTGCTACCAGTTCCCTTTGAGGTGGTTCTCCTCCGCCACAGTACAAGAAAAACATAGACAAAATATCCTACTTTAGCACACTTACTTTTCCTTCAAACTTAAGTCTAAAAAAATACGTTTAATGCTAATGGCAAATGATAGTCATTACATCCTAAATAAATACATTACATAGTTCTCATAACAATACAATGATTAGTACTAAATTTGACTATAATATGAAAGGTGTGGACTATTAAAAATTTAAAATCAAGTACACATTACACTACAAAACATTACTTTAAGTCATAACTGTCTGAAACTGGTTGAACTTGAAAGATTTGGGTCTCTTTCCCTTTAGCAAAATTGCAAAAACTCAAGATGTGCAGCAGCATAAATCTACTAATCACTACATTAAAAAAAAAAGAATAGAGTCACCATCACATAACTTAATTATTATTCAACTCAAAATTAAGGGGATGGAAGCTGTACCAAATCATTACCCCACTTCTCTACTCAACTCTGAGGATTACTCTCATTCAACCAGAAAATTAAATCCTCACAAAATTACAAAATGTTACTAAATGGTTGACCTGTCAGAATATTCACATCAGTCTAGCACCACAGTTATCAGTTGAACAGCAAACTTACTTTTCTTCATCCCAGTATTATCACTTTAAGCTCATAATTCCTCAGAACATAAATAGAAGTATTCAGATAACCTATAGACCTGACGATGCAATGCAGCATTATAGGACTTGTACCTCACTAAAATACTGCTGTTTCTGTTAAGCTCTCATTCCCAGCTGTAGTGCCATGAATTGCACAGCACAATCAGTACTCAGTGTTGCCTAGTTCACATCATCAGTACAGTTACATCACATTTGTTTGTATACAGTTATCTTTTTCATTACTCAAGCATGTCTGCCAGCTCCATTATTTTACATACATTTCTTACCTCGTTAGCTAGTGAAGTGCATTCTCAAAAAAAAATATCCCTACTGCAGAGACAGGATCCCTAATCATTAAGACCCTCACATTATTAATTATTTTATTATTTCACTATTGTTTCATTATCTAATAATTAAACACACGTTCTGCTTATCTCATGCAAGATTGATTCTACTGAAAAATACTCCACAGTAACAGATCCTTAAGCTAAGGCACACTGAACTCTCAGCCGGCCGCTGTGGCCGAGTGGTTCTAGGCACTTCGGTTCGGAACCGCACTGCTGCTATGGTCCCGGATTCGAATCCTGCCTCGGGCATGGATGTGTGATGTTCTTAGGTTAGTTAGGTTTAAGTAGTTCTAAGTCTAGGGGACTGATGACCTCAGATGTTATGTCCCATAGTGCTTAGAGCCATTTGAACCATTTTTGAACTTAACTCTCATTATCGATCAGACAAAATTATCACTCAGAAAAACTATTACTTCTCTGTATTCCTTCAAATTGGTTAAGATTCTAGCCTGAAGGGTGATATACATACAACTCTTGCTTACTCTTCCCACATACATTACTCCAGGCAACTATGTTTTAAGTTGGAATTCCTTAATGTTAGAAAAGGCTGTACCATGCCACAAAGATAGTTATCTCACATATACTGATTGCACTGAACACGAACACTTCTATTACACCACAATTAATGTTAATATCTAGTATTTAAGATTGTTTATAACGCATATTGCCTCTGCTACTGCACTAAATTATACTAATTTCACACATGAGCTTGTGTCATCGATAGGTCGTATCAACCACGATTAACACAATCTTTGGACTCTGATTGCTCTGCCCAGCCTACATGTTAGTTTTTAGTTCTGTTCTGTATCACAAACTGTGTACACATATATGACTTACTGCAAAATATATCTCTATGTGGAATTTAATGGGGATAGTTATTGCATTCAACCGACAATCGTATCCCATTATAATACTGGTGACCCTGAAGTTTCTACATCTTTCACGACTTCCACACTGGGTGTTGTAAATCACCCAGTTATGCACACGATGCCATTGCTATCTCACCCAATGCTTTGTTCGAAGATTTGGAAGCACAATAATGATCGCCGGACGTCTTCATTCCTTCGCCAACAACTGGTTCTACATTAATTCACAGTGATTCACAATCTCCAGCAACATTAACTTCAAACTTTGATGCTATACAACGGTAGAGTGCTATGCTGCTAACACAAACAATGGACTCGGGTTTCATGTTGCCGGACTGTGCTCGCCATCATGTGAAATGTGAAGTGAATAATATTCAGAACTGTGTACCTACTGATTGATCGTATAATGCTCAAAGTGATCTACATTCGCACACATACTTTGACTCTCAAGGGACCACAACAACAGTTATTGTCATGCCGTGTGCAGCACCACAATTATTGCAAAATGCACCCAGCCACTATCAACTGCGACCTGTTCCGGTTTTGCCTCATTGACAAACTAATCAAGAACATTTTAGTGCGCACAATTCTTCATGCTCACTTAAGAAGAACTTAAACTTTGGTCATACGAGTTATGAAGCCCAACCCCTGTAAACCCAACCCCCCCTCCCCCCACCCCACTCGCAGGGGACCCCAGTTTTGGTCGCTTAGCCGTTCGCCTCTCCCACAGCACTGCCTGTGTCTGCCACGCTGGCCTTCTGCGTTATGTCCAGGATGGGTCAATTCAATTCAGTACCTGTAATCTCTGGTCCAGTTTACTGGACCCACACACGTGTTGCGCAACCGCTCGTTCCCACGGTACCGACTGTGCCAGCCGCGTCGGATTTTCGTGACATGTCAAGGACAATGTAACCCGCCATTGCTACAGACATGCTTGCCAGTATCACACCTATGCCTACTGTGCTGGTCTGCTGTACGGCCTCTCCTACCATGGACCAGCCGGTTTTCCAAGGGACACCCAAGCCGCCTTCATCCCCTCCCCCTGGTCGTCTGCCAAAGCTGCCTCCTTTATACAAGGACAACCCTGTATCATGATTTGCTCTTGTTGAGCATCTTTTCGAGTTGCATCATGTGTCCAATGACAACTCTAAATTCCTGTGTCTCGTCATGCACCTCCATGATCACTCAGACTTAATTTGTGATCTACTCCTCTCACCACCACCTCCACTGAAGTGTGAGTTTGTGAAGAAAACTATCATGGACTGATTTGCCAGCTCACCACAAGAATTAATCATCAAGATCTTGCATGAGGAACACCTGGGAACTGAACTCCATCACAACTCTGGCGCCGCCTTCGGTTGCTCGTGAGTGAGCATACAATGCCGGACATCACTCTGTGGGCGGTATGGTCCGCCAGATTGCCTACTGACCCACAGATTCACCTGCTACCACACTCCTTCGAGTCAATTAGCTCTCAGCTCTGCATTACACACCAGCTTATGCATTGCTACGACAACACCAACCATCTCACCACTCATCACTGGTCGGCACAACTACTCCTGTTTACCGGCCGTCTGCTGGCAGTGGCAGAGCTCGCAGCACATCCGCACTTTCTACACTGCCTGGCAGTATTCGCTCGCTCTCTCCACTGGGAGAATGACGAGCTGAAACAAAAAATAGCACACACTTACAACGAGCTTGTCGCGGCTTGTACCTCGCTGCTGAAACTGCAGTCCACAGTGCCGCCACCTAACCTTGTTTCTCCAGCAGACACCAGCTCGGACACTCAGCAACGTAGTCCAAAAAGTCCTTTCCACTGTCCGAACATTCCAGGATCGCCCATGCACCATATGTGCCGGTATACGTGCCAAAATAAATCGACGAGGACAAGCCTCCTCCACTGCCGCAGTCACCACGACCACCACATCTGGCTCACCCATACTGCGGGTACCACAAGGTTTTCGGTGATAAAGCTAAGAAGTGCCGATTACCTCGCCAGCACCCAAGCCAACTGCAGGACCTAAAAGATGCCGAGTCGTGCATGTAACCTCACAGGCTTCCCCATACATTGCCCTATGTCCACTTGTCTGCCTGCCCGAGCGGTTGTTTATAAGTCACTGACATTTTCTCATGGCTCATTTTCCTAGTCGACACTGGTGCTGGCATATCTATCATACCTACATCGATGGCTCCTCCCGTCTTTTCACCGACGAAGTCACTTCTGCAAGCTGTCAATGCACCAACGTTACAAACCTCAGGCTCTGTCAAAGTTGCGGTGCACCTATCTAATTCTCTGCGTTTTCTCTGGACTTTCTACATTGCCGACATTGATAATTGTAAATTCCTTTTATGATCTGCGATTGTCTTCCTTTGTTTTTACCTTTTGTTGGATGGCTTTTGTAGATTGCGGACGCGTACCAAACTGAGGTCTGTGAAGAAGCTGTAATTATTTGTTAATTATTACTTGAAAATAGAGTTCATTATTATTATAAATATGAGTGAATAATTATTTGTAACTTTAATTCCTCTCTCAGTAAGCATTACCTGTGTTAATTATTTCTTTCCGCTGCAACGAGCGCAGCCATTGATGATAGTGATTTGTATCGCGTTTTTGTCTGTGTTTTCCTTAGAAACAAATCAAATGTTTGCTTGATGAGGTCTAAATACTGCACAATATGAAAGTATAGTTTATAGCATTTAATATACATTTTAAATATTTACTTTCTTGCTCTAACAATAGAAAGTCTCTATCAATTGTCTGCCGCCATCTTAACAATTATCACAGCAGCAAATTCAAATTACGCAACTCTGCAGACATAAATGCCGAACGTAATACAAATGTGTAAAAATAAATGTGCACCGGTGGTCCCGAACTCATTTTAATGAAAATAATTCGAAACAGATTGGTTCTTAAAAAACAGTGCACATAGCACGAACGTAATAACAAACTTTTCTAGCTGATGTATGGAGCCGAAATTAATTACGCACGAGTTGCGAAGAATATTGTTTCAGGTAACATATGTCAGTGTTGTGCGCGGCCGATATTCGGTGGTTTTAATGATCATTTTGCTGAAGATAACTGCTTCCATCTTAATCAATAGTTGTATAGAATCTGTTGTATGAACTGTGATTTAGTGACACTTACACAACTTACAAACAACACTTTAACACGACGTTAACTTGGAGTTCTTTAGCAACTTGATCAATTCATTAGCCGGGAGAAAAAATTATTTACTAATTACTCAATGTAATAAAATAAGATTATCATTTCCATTTACAAATTAGTTAAATACCAAACCACTGAATAACACAGCGAACGCCACACGAGGGGCCACAGATATATTCTCTCCACAATCGACCGCATGTCTCACTGGGTGGAAGCTGTTCCTTTACCCAACATCACCGCTGAAACCGCGGCCAAGGGTTTCGTGACCTCATGGACTGCCAGGTTTGGTTGCCTGACCACCATCACCACCGACCAAGATCAGCAGTTTGAGTCTGCCCTTTTCACCATTTTATGTAACATCTGCAGCACTAAAAAAATTCATATAACAGCCTACCACCCACAAAGCAACGGGTTAGTTGAACGGTGGCACCGCACCCTCAAAACTGCCCTCAGGAGCCATGACTGCTTCTGGTCTGAGGTGCTTCCATGGGTCTTACTCGGTCTCCATTCGACCTTTAAACCAGACTTTCAGGGAACCATCTCTGAATTAGTTTTTGGGGAGAACCCAGTCCTCCCAGGGGAACTTATCCTGCCTCAAGCACCCGAGGATTTTCCCCGCTCCCCAGATTTCATTAGTCGCATGCGCACTCACTTCAAACATGCATGGCTACACCCGCCTACCAGCCATTCCCCGCTGGACACTTACATGCCAACCGCACTCAACACTTGCTTCCACGTTATGCCCAGGGATGATTCCATTAGACAAACCCTGCAATCACCCTACCTCAGCCCCTCCTGACGACTTTTCCGCCACGGAGCCTGAAAATGCTTTGTCTCATCCCACAGTGCTGTTTTCTTCAACCCCTGATTCGTCATCGCCATTCGCAGGTTTTCCAGGCATGTCACCCCATGTGCGGGTTTCGCCACCATGTTACCGTATGTGGATCCTCGCTCTCCCACATTCAACCTGTGCTGCAATGTGCCACCACACCACATGGATGACATGTCGATCGTCACCTACTGTGACCGTGTGCTCATGGTCCTAGCAGACACCATGGCCTCGTTCTCCAACGGGCAGTTAAATGTCAGTGTGGTGCATAGCCTATCCCTCCCCCATGAGTGGGACCCATCAGAAATCCACGTCTTCATCTTGTCGGACGGTTCGATCTGCATATGGGGCTAACATGGCTGCACCACGCCGCAGGCTGTTCCACACTCCTGCTCTCAGGCCGGTTGACACATCGTTCACCCCCGCTGGTTAACCAACTACAAGGTGGATCTGCCGCCAGTCACTCGGCCTCTGCACTCTGCCTCGACTGTGATGGAAATCCCAGTCATGCGCCTGCTGACTTGCATGACTACTACAAATGCCGACGCCCACATGACCTCTGCTCAAACTTCATATTGACCACGATTAACACTATCATTGGACTCTGATTGCTCTGCCGAGCCTCCAAGTTAGTTTTTAGTTCTGTTCTGTATTGCAAGCTGTGTACACATATTTGACTTACTGCGAAATATATCTCTATGTGGAATTTAATGGGGATAGTTATTGCATTCAACCGATAACTGTATCCGTTCCCAAAAGCTGACTACTTCAGATGTTATATTTTTCAGATAATTTGCAGCTTCTCCTTGAAATAATCCTGACACTCTTTCGATTTTCTGTTTAACTTACCTTCTTGTTTGATAGAAATTCTTTAATCATGGTACCAACTTACTTTCTTCCATCCTCTTACTCCCTTAATTATCACTAACATAACATAATATAATACATACATCACTGGAAAAACTTTTTCTAACCGATGACCGTAGCAGTCTGGTCCCTTTAATCCCACAAACCACAAACTTTTTCTAACATATTCCTATACTAAAGTTACTAAAGTAACCTACAGCACAAAATCACATGACAGTTGAAGACCGAATGGCTCTGATTGACTTACGATCTACATATAGGATAGGAGAAGAGTTTGAGTGCCTCAGGAAACATGAAAAATGAGACAGATGGCTGGGGTAAGCATTATCACCATACAATAAATCCAGCACAGAATGTTGAACTCCCTGCTTGCTAATTGCACAAGCAATTAGTCCCAAATATTACATCAATGAAAAGATTTTGAATTGACAAGAAACTGCACTCCAACAGCTGTCCTGCCAATGCCACAGTTAATAGTACCTCTCGTTTCACACTCTTTGATAGCTTAGCAGTAGCACCAGCAATTTTTATTCCAGAAACATGCACCACTACTATAACCTCTGTGTTCCTAATAGAGTCAAAAAATGCCTGTGAAATGCCATTCAAATCACTACCACTGTCCAGTAAATACTTAACATGTATCCCTTGTACACTTGATATTATTACGGGATGCCATACTTCCTTTTTACTTACCATGTGATCTTCATACAACCAATCCTCATATCTTTTCCCTGGAAAAAACTATCATTCTGATTACCAAAATGATTATCATACACACTTGTCACTTTCTCTATGCTTTAGATTTTGTACTTCTTCCACCTTTTTCTTTATTTTAGCCACTTTCGAAGCTACTTTTTCATTTACTTTTTCCAGGTTTTCCAATGACCACTAGTGCACACTTGGTTTCTACCCCTGTTTCTAAATCATTTTTAATCTGATTGATTTTGTTCTCAAGTTTAACCCTATTTTCAGCACATTGTTTCTCGGAAACCTCCACCTTCCTACTGTTATCAACACAAAGCTTCTTTTCCTATTCCACACATTTACGACTCAATGTTAATTTCTCAATCGTACTATCACAATCTTTAACTACCGCATCACACTTATTACTTAATTCTGAAAGATTAGCACTAATTACTGTAATTTCCTTTTTAATTTCTTTCTTCAGTTCATCTTTTAAACTAGTCATGTCAGTTTTAATACCACTAATGTCTACTTTCATACTACTGTCTTTTTTAATACTACTAATGTCTTCTTTCATACTCATACTACTCATAATTTGCATTAACATTGCTTCCAATTTTCCATAACCACTATTGGCCTGTGACTCAGTGCCCATTACATCTTTTTGTTATTTTAAAAACTTAACCCCTACAGCTTTGTTCTCAGTTACACTGTCTTGTTTGTTAAGGCCGCTCATTATGTATCACTTAATACAAAACAGCTTTGGCTATGAAATTACCTTGTCGTTAGTCACTCTCCTTCTGCTGCTGCTGCAGTTGTCATTCAATTCATCAACTGCATAGCTGCGCCAAGTTGCAAGTCTCTCGGTGAGGCATGTTGTTTAGCCACGGTCAACAGTGTCCACCTGTGTTCTGATTGGCTGCTCCTGTGCTCAGTGGCTGCTTTCATAGAACCCGCTCGGTGATTAGCTGCTGTCATAGTGTGGCCGTGAAACCTCAGTGCTGATTGGCTGTTGCATCACTTTGTGTTCACTGTTCCAAGTTCACAAGTACAAGTTTATTGTGGCTATGTACAATATTCCTCACCAGGGGCACCAAATGTGATGGTTCACATTATTTTTTTCTTCATTTCTTGTCCTCGGTGTCGATGTACTGGCTGAAAAAATGGGGGATGGAAGTGCAGTACTGTCTACTGTAAATGATGTAGCCAACAGGTACACATTTGCGTTTCACAGTTGTTTACTTTCACTTTTCACTACTCACCATATACACATTTAATTTGACCAGTGCACTGTAGATTAACTTTCAATAAGCCTCATTAACAGTTTTCAGGCAAACATCCACATACTGCTACAATAGTTTATTGTTGAATATCTATGAGCAGTAAAGGCATAACCACATAGTTCACAGTTCTTTCGGAATAATCAGGTACGTATGGAACAGACACTGTCAATCTTTTAACACGGGGCCAAATTGTTTTACACTTATTTCACAGTTATGTTGATGCATTGTTGTTGTTCTAACCAACACAGGTTTCTTGTCTGAAACTCGGCTGTGGATTGGCTGTCTTGGGACCAAAAATTGGGCCCTTATATATCCTCACAATAATAGGTGCCGAAACTACACAATGTTTGAAGTTAAATTTACAGAAATTACCATTAAAACTTAACTCAATAAATTAACTTAATACATCAAAAAATTGGGTCTTTTTAACAGATTCTTCTACTGCAAGAGTTAGTCCGAATTATTTGTATAAATGCTGAAATTAACATACACTCCTGGAAATGGAAAAAAGAACACATTGACACCGGTGTGTCAGACCCACCATACTTGCTCCGGACACTGCGAGAGGGCTGTACAAGCAATGATCACACGCACGGCACAGCGGACACACCAGGAACCGCGGTGTTGGCCGTCGAATAGCGCTAGCTGCGCAGCATTTGTGCACCGCCGCCGTCAGTGTCAGTCAGTTTGCCGTGGCATACGGAGCTCCATCGCAGTCTTTAACACTGGTAGCATACCGCGACCGCATGGACGTGAATCGTATGTGCAGTTGATGGACTTTGAGCGAGGGTGTATAGTGGGTATGCGGGAGGCTGGGTGGACGTACCCCCGAATTGCTCAACACGTGGGGCGTGAGGTCTCCACAGTACATCGATGTTGTCGCCAGTGGTCGGCGGAAGGTGCACGTGCCCGTCGACCTGGGACCGGACCGCAGCGACGCATGGATGCACGCCAAGACCGTAGGATGCTACGCAGTGCCGTAGGGGACCGCACCGCCACTTCCCAGCAAATTAGGGACACTGTTGCTCCTGGGGTATCGGCGAGGACCATTCGCAACCGTCTCCATGAAGCTGGGCTACGGTCCCGCACACCGTTAGGCCGTCTTCCGCTCACGCCCCAACATCGTGCAGCCCGCCTCCAGTGGTGTCGCGACAGGCATGAATGGAGGGACGAATGGAGACGTGTCGTCTTCAGCGATGAGAGTCGCTTCTGCCTTGGTGCCAATGATGGTCGTATGCGTGTTTGGCGCCGTGCAGGTGAGCGCCACAATCAGGACTGCTGCATACAACCGAGGCACACAGGGCCAACACCCGGCATCATGGTGTGGGGAGCGATCTCCTACACTGGCCGTACACCACTGGTGATCGTCGAGGGGACACTGAATAGTGCACGGTACATCCAAACCGTCATCGAACCCATCATTCTACCATTCCTAGACCGGCAAGGGAACTTGCTGTTCCAACAGGACAATGCACGTCCGCATGTATCCCGTGCCACCCAACGTGCTCTAGAAGGTGTAAGTCAACTACCCTGGCCAGCAAGATCTCCGGATCTGTCCCCCATTGAGCATGTTTGGGACTGGATGAAGCGTCGTCTCACGCGGTCTGCACGTCCAGCACGAACGCTGGTCCAACTGAGGCGCCAGGTGGAAATGGCATGGCAAGCCGTTCCACAGGACTACATCCAGCATCTCTACGATCGTCTCCATGGGAGAATAGCAGCCTGCATTGCTGCGAAAGGTGGATATACACTGTACTAGTGCCGACATTGTGCATGCTCTGTTGCCTGTGTCTATGTGCCTGTGGTTCTGTCAGTGTGATCATGTGATGTATCTGACCCCAGGAATGTGTCAATAAAGTTTCCCCTTCCTGGGACAATGAATTCACGGTGTTCTTATTTCAATTTCCAGGAGTGTATATGGTTATGTAAATAATACTTCTGACAAAACGAAAATTACTTTGTAATTAATTAAGGGCTGGCTTTGCTAACATGTTTTCAAATAGAGCCAAATAGATCCTTTAAGTATACTATTAGTTGTTCCTCCAAAGAACAGAATTTATATTTTTACGAAACAATTACTGATTTCACCCTATAACAAAAGTATTAACTAGGGATAGCCAAATAAATCAGAAAATCAATTACATGAATAAAACTAAGCACAAAATTAGATCTTGTGTTATATTCTTTAAGACTAATGGTCAACCTTTCTCTTTTATGAAAATGCAGATTATACTCATGTATGTTAATGGTAATTAATTCAAAAATGAAAAAATGAATTTTAAGGAGGCTGATGGCAAAACAAGAGGGGAAGTAAACATATCCCAGCTTGCTTCATCACATCATGTATGTATGAGGTGTGCCTCCTTGTGTGAATGTGTGTGTGTTTTCTTTGCTGAAGGAGGCTTTAACCAAAATTTATAATGTGTAACAGTCTTTTCATTGTCTGCAACTCAGTGGGTCATCTTTATCGTGAGTATGGTGAGTGCCTAATAGTGTTGATATTTAAATCTGGAATTTCCATTGTTTAATTTCTTAATATGTTATATTTAATTAAAATGTGTTCAAATGGCTCTGAGCACTATGGGACTTAACTTCTGAGGTCATCAGTCCCCTTAAAATGTGTTTTTCACAGGATAGTTTTCAGACTACTGATGACAATAGTACATTTGATTCTTATGGAAATACTTTTCTGCTACATCTGCATCTACATATCTAGTCGAAAACCACTGTGAAGTGCATGGCGGATGATGCATCCACTGTACTTGTTATTAGGGTTTCTTCTCATTCCATTCACATATGCAGCATGAGAAGAATGATTGTTTGAATGCCTCTGTGCATACTGTAATTATCCTAATCTGTGACAAACCTGTGACCATTTGCGCTGCCCTTCTCTGTATACATTCAATATTCCCTGTTAGTCCTATCTGATAACTGTCCTACACACTTGAGCAATATTCAGGAAGGGTACAGGAGTGATTGATAAGTAGTCTCCTTTGTAGACTGGTTGCACTTCCCCAGTATTCTATCAGTACTCCAAAGTCTATCACCAGCATTACCCATGACTGAGACTATGCGGTCATTCCATTTCATGGCCCTACAAAGTGTTACGCCCAGGTATTTATATGTGTTGGCCACCCTAACTGTGACTCATTGACATGGTAGTCAAATGATACTAGTTTTTTTGTTTTGTTTTGTGAAATGCACAAGTTTACATTTCTGAACATTTCAAGAAAGTTGCCAATCCTGGAACCACTTTGAAATCTTATCATGATATTGAATATTTATGCAGCTTCTTTCAGCCAGTACTTTACTATAGATAACTGCATCATCTGCAAAACGTCTGAAGTTATAATTAGCATTGTCTACAAGGTCATGAATATACAATACGAACAGCAAGAGTCTCAACACACTTCTCTAGGACACACCCAAAGTTACTTCCACATCTGACAACTCTCCATCCAAGATAACAAGCTGCCTCTCCCTACCAAAAAGTTCTCAGTCCATTCCCAAATTTCACTTGATACTGCATATGATCATCTTTCTGACGATAAGTGTAGGTGTGGTACTGAGTAAAATGCTAATCAGAAATTAAGAAATACTGCATCTACCTGATTGCCTTTGTTCAAAACCTTCAGTATATCATATGAGAAAAGTGTGAGTTAGGTTTCACATGATCAATGTTTATGGAATCCATGCTGGTTGGCCTGGAGGAGGTAATTCTGTTCATGATACCAATATATGTTTGAGCTCAGAATATGCAGTAAGATTCTACAACAAATCAATGTAAAGGATGTATTTTTGTTGATCACTTCTGTTACCCTTCTTATAGACAGGTGTGACCTGTGCTTTGTTTCCCCTACTGGACATGGTTTTTTGTTCAAGGGACCTACTACACACCATAGCAGGAAGAGGGCTAATCTAGCTGAAAACTCAGTACAGAATCTGATAGGGATTCCACCAGACCCTGGAGCTTTGCCCAGTTTCAATGATTTCAGCTGTTTCTCAACACCTTGGACACTAATGCTTATTTCATTCATCCTTTCAGTGGCATGAGGATTAAATTGGGCAATTCTCCTGGGTTTTCCCTTGTAAAGGAACATTTGAAGATGGAGTTAAATAAAGCATTTCAGCTTCTTCAATTTCAGTTCCTGTCTATTTGCTGGGGACGGGAAACTAACATTAATGCCCCTAACAGCCTTTACACATGACCAGAATTTATCTGGGTTCTATGAAAGATCAGTTGACAATATTCTTCTATGGTGATCACTGAAGATGTCATGCATTGCTCTCTTGTCAGCCAAACATGTTTCATTTGGCATTCCTCTATCTATAGCCTTACTATACTTATTATGCAGTAATCTCTGTTCCTTCAGTAGTTTCTTTAGAGTGACTGCATAACATGGAGGTTCCCTCCCATAATCATCTGCTCTACTCATTACATATCTACCCAGTACATGGTCAACTATTCTTTCCATGAAAATGCAACTTTGCATTTGTGTTTGTGAGAGTGTGTTGTCTAATTTCGACAAATACACTTTTGGCTGAAAACTTACTTACCTGAGAGTAATTTTGTTACTTTTGTTATGTCTATCTCTGACTCAACATCTCTGCTCTACAGTGAAGAGCAATCTATCCTTTTTCATATATATATATAAAAAAACAAAGATGAGGTGACTTACCGAACGAAAGCGCTGGCAGGTCGATAGCCACACAAACAAACACAAACATACACACAAAATTCAAGCTTTCGCAACAAACTGTTGCCTCATCAGGAAAGAGGGAAGGAGAGGGGAAGACGAAAGGAAGTGGGTTTTAAGGGAGAGGGTAAGGAGTCATTCCAATCCCGGGAGCGGAAAGACTTACCTTAGGGGGAAAAAAGGACAGGTATACACTCGCACACACGCACATATCCATCCACACATACAGACACAAGCAGACATATTTCATATATATATATATATATATATATATATATATATATATATATATATATATATATATATATATATATATATATATATAAAAAAAACAAAGATGATGTGACTTACCAAATGAAAGTGCTGGCAGGTCGACAGACACACAAACAAACACAAACCATTGATGCCACTTCCTTATACACAAATATCCCGCACGTCCAGGGCCTCGCTGCGATGGAGCACTTCCTTTCGCGCTGATCACCTGCCACCCTACCTAAAACCTCTTTCCTCATTACCTTAGCCAGCTTTATCCTGACCCACAACTTCTTCACTTTTGAAGGCCAGACATACCAACAATTAAAGGGAACAGCCATGGGTACCAGGATGGCCCCTTCGTACGCCAACCTATTCATGGGTCGCTTAGAGGAAGCCTTCTTGGTTACCCAGGCCTGCCAACCCAAAGATTGGTACAGATTTATTGATGACATCTTCATGATCTGGACTCACAGTGAAGAAGAACTCCAGAATTTCCTCTCCAACCTCAACTCCTTTGGTTCCATCAGATTCACCTGGTCCTACTCCAAATCCCATGCCACTTTCCTTGATGTTGACCTCCACCTGTCCAATGGCCAGCTTCACACGTCCGTCCACATCAAACCCACCAACAAGCAACAGTACCTCCATTGCGACAGCTGCCACCCATTCCACATCAAACGGTCCCTTCCCTACAGCCTAGGTCTTCGTGGCAAACGAATCTGCTCCAGTCCGGAATCCCTGAAGCATTACACCAACAACCTGACAACAGCTTTCGCATCCCGCAACTACCCTCCCGACCTGGTACAGAAGCAAATAACCAGAGCCACTTCCTCATCCTCTCAAACCCAGAACCTCCCACAGAAGAACCACAAAAGTGCCCCACTTGTGACAGGATACTTTCCGGGACTGGATCAGATTCTGAATGTGGCTCTCCAGCGGGATACGACTTCCTAAAATCCTGCCCAGAAATGAGATCCATCCTTCATGAAATCCTCCCCACTCCACCAAGAGTGTCTTTCCGCCGTCCACCTAACCTTTGTAACCTCTTAGTTCATCCCTATGAAATCCCCAAACCACCTTCCCTACCCTCTGGCTCCTACCCTTGTAACCGCCCCCGGTGTAAAACCTGTCCCATGCACCCTCCCACCACCACCTACTCCAGTCCTGTAACCCGGAAGGTGTACACGATCAAAGGCAGAGCCACGTGTGAAAGCACCCACGTGATCTACCAACTGACCTGCCTACACTGTGACGCATTCTATGTGGGAATGACCAGCAACAAACTGTCCATTCGCATGAATGGACACAAGCAGACAGTGTTTGTTGGTAATGAGGATCACCCTGTGGCTAAACATGCCTTGGTGCACGGCCAGCACATCTTGGCACAGTGTTACACCGTCCGGGTTATCCGGAGATGGGAACTTGCTCTTCAATATATCCTCTCTTCCCGTTATCCACCAGGCCTCAATCTCCGCTAATTTCAAGTTGCCGCCACTCATACCTCACCTGTCATTCAACAACATCTTTGCCTCTGCACTTCTGCCTTGACTGACATCTCTGCCCAAACTCTTTGTCTTTAAATATGTCTGCTTGTGTCTGTATATGTGTGGATGGATATGTGTGTGTGTGCGAGTGTATACCCGTCCTTTTTTCCCCCTAAGGTAAGTCTTTCCGCTCCCGGGATTGGAATGACTCCTTACCCTCTCCCTTAAAACCCACATCCTTTCGTCTTTCCCTCTCCTTCCCTCTTTCCTGATGAGGCAACAGTTTGTTGCGAAAAGAATTTTGTGTGTATGTTTGTGTTTGTTTGTGTGTCTGTCGACCTGCCAGCACTTTCATTTGGTAAGTCACATCATCTTTGTTTTTAGATATATATTTCCTACGTGGAATGTTTCCCTCTATTACAACTATATAACTGTATATGTCTGCTTGTGTCTGTATATGTGTGGATGGATATGTGTGTGTGTGTGCGAGTGTATACCCGTCCTTTTTCCCCCTAAGGTAAGTCTTTCCGCTCCTGGGATTGGAATGACTCCTTGCCCTCTCCCTTAAAACCCAAATCCTTTCGTCTTTCCCTCTCCTTCCCTCTTTTCTGACGAGGCAACCGTTGGTTGCGAAAGCTAGAAGTTTGTGTGTATGTTTGTGTGTGTGTGTGTGTATATATATATATATATATATATATATATATATATATATATATATATATTAAAAAATGCTGTGACTTACCAAACGAGAAAGTGCTGGTAGATAGACACAATAAAAAAACACACAAACACACACACAATTTTCAAGCTTTCGCAACCCCTGGTTGCTTCGTCAGGAAAGAGGGAAAGAGAGGGAAAGACGAAAGGATGTGGGTTTTAAGGGAGAGGGTAAGGAGTCATTCCAATCCCGGGAGCGGAAAGACTTACGTTAGGGGGAAAAAGGGACAGGTATACACTCGCACACACACACATATCCATCCACACATATACAGACACAAGCAGACATATCTGATATGTCTGCTTGTGTCTGTATATGTGCGGGTGGATATGTGATATCTGATATGTCTGTATATGTGCGGATGGATATGTGTGTGTATGCGAGTGTATACGTGTCCCTTTTTCCCCCTAAGGTAAGTCTTTCTGCTCCCGGGATTGGAATGACTCCTTACCCTCTCCCTTAAAACCCACATCCTTTCGTCTTTCCCTCTTTCCCGATGAAGCAACCAGGGGTTGCGAAAGCTTGAAATTTGTGTGTGTGTTTTTTATTGTGTCTATCTACCAGTGCTTTCTCGTTTGGTAAGTCACAGCATTTTTTAATATATTTTTCCCATGTGGAATGTTTCTTTTAGTTGTCTGTTGTAGTTTGGTAATCACTGTTGCCAAAACAGCATCATGATCCTGATATCTGTTTCAATGTAAACGTCCTCAAAGAGGTATGGTCTATTTGTTGCCATTACATCCAATATATTTACATTACAAGGGGTGTTCCAAAATATCTGTTGGAGGTAATTTTCAGAAGGCATTTAGTATTGTTTTACGCAATGTCTTGTCTCACCCACCACTAACAAAACTGTAACTTTCCCAGTTGATTGTTGGATAGTTAAAGTCTCCACTAATGATTACAGCATGACAAGTAAAGTGAGGTTTTCTGTACAGTTTTCAGTTACATCAAGAAATAAGTCTGGTGGGCAACAGGAGGATCCAATTGCAATTTTATGCCCACCTCTGATCCTGAGTCTAGACTAAACAATCTCACATGCCGTTTCTATTTCTGTCTCACTGGATTTGAGTGTTTTGTCTAAAGCAATAAATACACCACCTCCATTTCCCATTACCCTATCCTTTTGATATACACTTAAATTTTCCCCAAAAATCTCACTGCTATCACCTTCAGGTTTCAACTAGCTTTCTGTTCCAAATATGACATGCTTTTCCTTAAAACAATTTTAGTGATTAACTACGCAGGCAATCCAGGTGAAGATGAAATTTTCTACGAACAAATTGTTCTTTGTGTCTATGTTGATACGGCTCATTCAAAAGCCCTCATTCTTTTCTGTTGGGAAAAAAAAGACCATTTTCCTTTTTCCTAAAACTTCATTTGTCTAAAGTATTTGTGTTCAAACTTTTCATCTTCTAGAATATTTCAGTCTTAAATCGTGATTATTTCTAAAATTCAGTACCATTGTTTTGCAGCCCTCATTGTTTGGATTCCAATAACACCTACTTCCATTAAAATAACTGTTGGTTTGTTAATTATTCAAACTATGAAATTTCATTTTTGCTAGATTTTACTAACAACATTTGCTAATTCCCTTTTTGTTAGTGTTATTCACCCACAAAATTATACTACTACTCTATCAATTTCCTATTTACACAGCTATTAGTTAAACAAACTTATGTCACTGTCAAGTGAGTGTTTGTATATTCTAATTTTTCCATTTTTTTTTTTTTTTTTTTTTTTTACATTTTTATTGAACACATGTTGTTGCTGTGGTCTTCAGTCCTGAGACTGGTTTGATGCAGCTCTCCATGCTACTCTGTCCTGTGCAAGCTTCTTCATCTCCCAGTACCTACTGCAACCTACATCCTTCTGAATCTGCTTAGTGTATTCATCTCTTGGTCTCCCTCTACGATTTTTACCCTCCACGCTACCCTCCAATACTAAATTGGTGATCCCTTGATGCCTCAGAACATGTCCTACTAACCGATCCCTTCTTCTGGTCAAGTTGTGCCACAAACTTCTCTCCTCCCCAATCTTATTCAATACTTCCTCATTAGTTATGTGATCTAACCATCTAATCTTCAGCATTCTTCTGTAGCACCACATTTTGAAAGCTTCTATTCTCTTCTTGTCTAAACTGTTTATCGTCCATGTTTCACTTCCATACATTGCTACACTCCATACAAATACTTTCAGAAATGACTTCTTGACACTTAAATCTATACTCGATGTTAACAAATTTCTCTTCTTCATAAACGCTTTCTTGCCATTGCCAGTATACATTTTATATCCTCTCTACTTCGACCATCATCAGTTATTTTGCTCCCCAAATAGCAAAACTCCTTTACTACTTTAAGTGTCTCATTTCCTAATCTAATTCCCTCAGCATCACCTGACTTAATTCGACTATATTCCACTATCCTCGTTTTGCTTTTGTTGATGTTCATCTTATATCCTCCTTTCAAGACACTGTCCATTCCATTCAACTGCTCTTCCAAGTCCTTTGCTGTCTCTGACAGAATTACAATGTCATCGGCGAACCTCAAAGTTTTTATTTCTTCTCCATGGATTTTAATACCTACTCCAAATTTTTCTTTTGTTGCCTTTACTGCTTGCTCAATATACAGATTGAATAACATCAGGGAGAGGCAACAACTCTGTCTCACTCCCTTCCCAACCATTGCTTCCTTTTCATGTCCCTCGACTCTTATAACTGCCATCTGGTTTCTGTACAAATTGTAAATAGCCTTTCGCTCCCTGTATTTGTCCCCTGCCACCTTTAGAATTTGAAAGAGAGTATTCCAGTCAACATTGTCAAAAGCTTTCTCTAAGTCTACAAATGCTAGAAACGTAGGTTTGCCTTTCCTTAATCTTTCTTCTAAGATAAGTCGTAAGGTCAGTATTGCCTCACGTGTTCCAGTATTTCTATGGAATCCAAACTGATCTTCCCTGAGGTCGGCTTCTACTAGTTTTTCCATTCGTCTGTAAAGAATTCGTGTTAGTATTTTGCAGCTGTGGCTTATTAAACTGATTGTTCGGTAATTTTCACATCTGTCAACACCTGATTTCTTTGAGATTGGAATTATTATATTCTTCTTGAAGTCTGAGGGTATTTCACCTGTTTCATACAACTTGCTCACCAGATGGTAGAGTTTTGTCAGGACTGGCTCTCACAAGGCTGTCAGTAGTGCCAATGGAATGTTGTCTACTCCGGGGGCCTTGTTTCAACTCAGGTCTTTCAGTGCTCTGTCAAACTCTTCACGCAGTATCGTATCTCCCATTTCATCTTTATCCTCTTCCATTTCCATAATATTTTCCTCAAGTACATCGCCCTTGTATAGACCCTCTATATACTCCTTCCACCTTACTGCTTTCCCTTCTTTGCTTAGAACTGGGTTTTCATCTGAGCTCTTGATGTTCATACAAGTGGTTCTCTTATCTCCAAAGGTCTCTTTAATTTTCCTGTAGGCAGTATCTATCTTACCCCTAGTGAGATAAGCCTCTACATCCTTACATTTGTCCTCTAGCCATCCCTGCTTAACCATTTTGCACTTCCTGTCGATCTCATTTTTGAGACGTTTGTATTCCTTTTTGCCTGCTTCATTTACTGCATTTTTATATTTTCTCCTTTCATCAATTAAATTCAATATTTCTTCTGTTACCCAACGATTTCTACTACCCCTCGTCTTTTTACCTACTTGATCCTCTGCTGCCTTCGCTACTTCATCCCTCAAAGCTACCCATTCTTCTTCTACTGTATTTCTTTCCCCTATTCCTGTCAGATGCTCCCTTATCTCTCTGAAACTCTGTACAACCTCTGGTTTAGTCAGTTTATCCAGGTCCCATCTCCTTAAATTCCCACCTTTTTGCAGTTTCTTCAGTTTTAATCTACAGGTCATAACCAATAGATTGTGGTCAGAGTCCACATCTGCCCCTGGAAATGTCTTACAATTTAAAACCTGGTTCCTAAATCTCTGTCTTACCATTATATAATCTATCTGATACCTTTTAGTATCCCCGGGGTTCTTCCATGTATACAACTTTCTTTCATGATTCTTAAACCAAGTGTTAGCTATGATTAAGTTGTGCCCTGTGCAAAATTCTACCAGGCGGCTTCCTCTTTCATTTCTTAGCCCCACTCCATATTCACCGACTACGTTTCCTTCTCTCCCTTTTTCCTACACTCGAATTCCAGTCACCCATGACTATTAAATTTTCGTCTCCCTTCACTATCTGAATAATTTCTTTTATTTCATCATACATTTCTTCAATTTCTTCGTCATCTGCAGAGCTAGTTGGCATATAAACTTGTACTACTGTAGTAGGTGTGGGCTTCATATCTATCTTGGCCACAATAATGCGTTCACTATGGTGCTTGTAGTAGCTTACCCGCATTCCTATTTTCCTATTCATTATTAAACGTACTCCTGCATTACCCCTACTTGATTTTGTGTTTACAACCCTGTAGTCACCTGACCAGAAGTCTTGTTCCTCCTGCCACCGAACTTCACTAATTCCCACTATATCTAACTTTAACCTATCCATTTCCCTTTTTAAATTTTCTAACTTACCTGCCCAATTAAGGGATCTGACATTCCACGCTCCGATCCGTAGAACGCCAGTTTTCTTTCTCCTGATAACGCTATCCTCTTGAGTAGTCCCCGCCCGGAGATCCGAATGGGGGACTATTTTACCTCCGAAATATTTTACCCAAGAGGACGCCATCATCATTTAATCATACAGTAAAGCTGCATGCCCTCGGGAAAAATTATGGCCGTAGTTTCCCCTTGCTTTCAGCCGTTCGCAGTACCAACACGGCAAGGCCGTTTTGGTTATTGTTACAAGGCCAGATCAGTCAATCATCCAGAATGTTGCCCTTGCAACTACTGAAAAGGCTGCTGCCCCTCTTCAGGAACCACACGTTTGTCTGGCCTCTCAACAGATACCCCTCCGTTGTGGTTGTACCTACGGTATGGCTATCTGTATCGCTGAGGCACGCAAGCCTCCCCACCAACGGCAAGGTCCATGGTTCATGGACATAACAAGCATATATTTTACCATTTTGTGATTCATGTCTTACATGCATCTACAAATAGGTGTGGCACAGAAGGCCTCAGTCAGTCAGTAGCTGGCATTGATCTTGTGAATGACCTATGTTCCAATAAGGCAGCATTTGGGAATCGCAAACAAAGTGACTATGTTGTTTGGTAATTGAAATAATGGCTATTATGTCACTTACTGATCTATGTTTAATACTAAGGCTCCTAAATACTTCAAAGCTGATCATCAAAAAGGGAATTTGTGCATCAGTAACTATGAAGAGATAGAAAAACATGTCATGCTGGGGTGTGTGTTTTCCATATCAATCAAGCCTGTTAACAGCAGGTTGATGATTCAAGACAACAAGTTATAAGTCTATGAAAGTCAAGAACCAGGTAAGTAAGACTTCATGGGACAGGTCATGGAAGTGTCTGAATGCCACCTTGTGGAAGTTGGTGTGAAGGTAAGGGTGGATGCTCTCAGTGGAGCCATCTGGGTGGTCGGAACTTGTGTGAAAGTTGCACCAAATGTGGAAGTCCATACCATCACCTGTGTGTGGTTTGAGGTTGAGGACAGTATTTAGATTACTGTGCAGTCTTAGCAGCTTTGGATAGGATGCCTAGGCAGCGACCAAGGCAGTGTAGTCAAGGAGGGTGATGAGGGTGCCAGAATGGCTGAGGCAGTTGGTGATGATATTCTTGATGCCTGCCACTTGCCATAAGACAGTTGCAAAATGTGCTATGTATTCCTGCTGATGGAATTGCCTGGGGGAAATCTGTGTGCCCTCCTTTTGACAAAAACTTGTCGTAAGGATGTTGTGGATGATGAAGGCTATGAAGGGGTGTCCTTCCATCGAGGACAGAAGTGCTTCATAACCTCATACCTGCCAAGGGGCTTTCAGTTATACATGGTCCATCTCCACTTTGGCAGCATCCAAGAAATCATGATTCATTTATTTGAAAGTCTCTGTCATTTGCACTGTCCATGGACTGGGCCTGTTACCTTTAATGTGATCACCTTGGGGTGCAGCAGTGACTGGTGCTTGTATGCTTGAAGCATTCTTCATGTGGTGCTGGAAAAAGATTTCCATCCCAAGAAACATGCAGAGCTCTTTGAGAGGTTTGGTATGTACGCAGGAGACTGCAGATGATAAGCTACATCCAAGGAAATCAATTTCCAGAACATCAAAGACACACTTCTCCAGGTTGATGACAACTCCTGCCTTTTAGGGGTGGAAAACTACCACATGGAGTCACTGGCTGTGTTCTGCGAGATCACATGAAGAGATGAGGATATCATCCAGGTAGGTGAACCATCCCAAGGTGCCGCGTAGGAGATTGTCAAGAAGCTGCTGCTAGGTCTAGATGGCATTGGAGAGCCAAATAGGGTATAAATAAATTTTTGAAAAGACCAAAGAGGTTGATTATTCCTATCTTCTCCACGTCCTCTGTGGCAACTGCAATTTGCATGAATGCTTTTGTCCAGTCAACCTTAACGAAGATGGCCGCGGCAGACAGATCATCATTGTAGCTGTGCAAAAGGGGCACTGAGTAGTGGATAGGGACCATCCTGCAATTGAGACCCCCAAAATTAACTGCATGGATGTCAAGTTCCATCTTCTTTGGGGTGAGGTATAGGTCAGAGGCTTATGGTTTGGTAACCATGTGCATGGTGGGCAGCAATTTGCGGCATCACTGCCAAACTTTTTGTGATACCAACAAAGATCACAGGCATCCCAAATGTCCCAGCCACTACTACCTGGTTGGGGGAGGGGGTGCAGCTGCAGAAGCATGTGCACTGGCAGTTGTGGAAATTGCAGGACAGGGACAGACATGGTGCAGGGGCAGGCGGGTGCGCACACTCCAGGGTGCAGGTAACCTTCCGTACCTCACTGATAATGTGAGTTATGAGCTTTGCTATGCCCATTCAGGGTTTGTGGGACATGGAGAGCATGCTTGCCAATACGATGTGTATGAATGGTAGACTGTGTTAAGGGCCATCACAACACTGCATGGCACTGGTGAAGATGTGGGGATTGAGGGACTCAAAGACACTGTCCGCCAAGATGGCTCCCATGCCAACATTAATATACTTGTTCATGGCTAATGCCTTGCCAACAGCAGAGAGCAGACACATGTACTAATTTGCAAGTAGCAGTGAGTAGTATTTCAGGTATGATTGTAAGCTGGGCAAGTGCATGGAGGTGCTGGAGGAGTTGTGAAGACTGCATGTCAGTACATTCCTCCGATGAAAATAGTGCACATGTTGCTGTATTTCTGATTCATCAGGCTGTGCCATCAGCTGGTCTTTCAGGACACTGAATCTGCCAGCCTGTGGTGGGCTTGTGATGATGTCATGTGCCTCTGCAGCAAATGATGGCTCGAGCTGCAAACTGTTAGTGCAAATTGCCTGGAGTAGCTGGTAACTGAGGAGCAACCAGGGGTTGCAGGACATAAAAGGCAGATGGTCACATGGGTTGACTGGGGCTATGAGAGGGCATGTGATCCGGGGTGGAGTCATTTCCTGTGAGCTGTAGGCAGGGACTGATGAAAGCTTGGAAACCAGCCAAATGTGCTTGTAGATTTGGGAGGGGGCCTGGGACAGTTTGGTTACCAGCCAGGGCTAAACTCTAAGGTAGCGGTAAGCTGGGATCAGATTCGCCCTGTGGCACAACACTTCCCTTGCTGTGTGAACAATGGAATGGTGGAGTAGTGTGTTATGCTATGCATGTGGCCTAATGTGGCAAGTGCTAGCTGGGTGTTGGGGGAATGTGACACTGGTAATTTCTCGGTGTGCAAGCATGCAGTGTGGTGCAGTGAGTGCTAGTTGGGCTGTGGGAAAGCATGATGTCAGCAGCCACTTGGTGTGGCTGACTACGGCATGGAGTGTGGCCTGGTGAAGATGGGTTTGGCCAGATTCACTTGCTGTACAGTGTTGGTAGGCTGTGTTGGAGTTTGAGGGGGGGGGGGGGGCAGTGGAGGGGAAGTGGGAGGGGAAGAAGAGAGAGGTAGAAAAGGGGAAAAGACTAGTAGGAACATTGGTGGTATGGAAGGCATGAGTAGTGTTGGAATGGGAGCAGGGAGGGGGGGTAGACAGGTTCAGGAAAGGGACTAGTGAAGGTTGAGGCCAGGGGGGTTATGGGAACAAAGGATATGTTTCACAAAGAATTCCTACCAGCATAATTCAGAAAAGCTGTTGCTGGTAGGAAGAATCCAGATGGTGCAAGTTGTGAAACAGTCATTTACGTAATACACTTTGTATAGGGCCGCATGTGCAGCAACTAAGTGATCCAGCTGTTTCTTAGCCACAGTGTGGTGATGGTCATTCATGCAGACAGACATCTTGTTAACTGTCCTGTCCATGTAGAAAGTGGCACAGTTATTGCAGCTTATAAGGGCACTACAATCTTACCTTCATAGTTTTATTGATATTGATAGTGTGTTTACAATTGGTATCAACCTGATTCATGCAGTGCTCTGTAGCTTACACATTATACTTTTCACAAATGTAGATGCAACAATAGAAATAAAACGCCTATTCTGATTTGACTGAACGTTCTTGCATATTCTATTTTCATACCCAATCTCTTAAGAAAGAACTTTTTTCCTTTTTTCAGGATAGAAATTATGAAAATAATGAAAGAATAATTAAATACTAATAATGTGCACACTCATAATAAATCCGTTGTTACAATTACATATGAAAGAAAACAAAACAATGATCTCATGTTTATGAAACTAAGCACTAAATTGATCACCTGTGGACTCCTTTATTAATAGTGACCACATAAAGAATACATGCGTGGCTATAGTTTTCAAATTTGATTTGCTCAAAGTGGTTGAGACTTACATCTTCTTGTTTGCATATGTTGAAGTCTGAGTCATGCCCTGCACACCCTGTCAATTTCAATAAAGTCGGTGGGGAGAAGCAAGTATAGTGCTCTCGTTAGTTTTTAGATTGCATAGGAGCTTTCACAGATAGCCTAGCCTTTGGTGAGGTGGAAGATGCCTGTCAGAGGACTGGAGTAAGGGGTAGTAGGAGGATATATGGGACAGATGTTGCATCATCTATTGCAGTGTTAGGAGCCATGAGGCAAGGAATTGGGAACAGGGATGGAGTGAGTATGGACAAAAATAATTCTTATGTTCAGTGGGTGGCGGAATACCACTGTGGGAGGGGTGGAGAGGATATTCCTCATTTCAGGGCACAAGAGGTAGTTGAAACCCTGGTGGAGAATGTGATTCAGTTGCTCGAGTCCTGAGTGGTACTTAGTCATGGGCTGGCTGGGCCATGGGTGTGTTGAGAGGTGGTAGATGACTAAGACGGACGAGGCCTTGGAGATTGGCTTCTAGACAAAGTTGAGAGGGTAATTCTGGACAAAGTTGGGAGGGTAATTTTGGTGAAATGTGTGGGAAATATGTTTTATTCATCTCATAACATGCATAATTTCAGAACATAAGTCTGATGTACAGGAGACATGTCAGGGTTACATTTTACTTGTTTAGAATTTCTGTCAAACTTTATATATTTCTTGTTGAAGAATGCACTTATTTAAAATTTGTCAAACTTACATTATTACTTAATGAAGAATATATACAAGGTTCTTTCTAGTGCTGCATCTGCTATAACTAGCATAAATCTGTATTTCATCTTAAAGATCCAGCTCAAAGCATTACTTCGCCCTTCATGACATTGCCTAGCCATATGCCCCTAACAATTGCATGTATAACATTTAACTGGAACTAGTTTTTACATGGCGCTAAGTGGTCCTCAAGGTAACACTGTTCACATTCAACAGGCACTAACCACTCATGACTTCCATTACCTCTAAATCTAAAAAAATCCACTAGTTCTCTCCTACAAAGAATCTACTTTATTAAATGCATGGCTGTCAAACCTTTTCTACATGACCAGAATACAAAAAAAATTTTTTGGGCTCACCATGCCACAGGCTGTATGTTCTGATGTTGCTCTATGAAGGTGATATCAATGATCTGAAACCAGTATTAGACGGCCCATGGACTATTACCCACGGAGAATGAAATGAGACATCAGGATGACAATAGATTTGTTTAATTAACTTATTTATTTCAGTCCTCAGTCATAGGTCACAGTACATCAGGAACAGCTTGGTGGAGGGGACCAGTTGCCTCTCACGCAAAGCAACAGACATGTGGCACTGCTGACAGTGCAAAGAGTGGGGCCATGCATGGCATCACTCGCTTGCTACTGTCAGCAATGTCTCCTGCTGTGACTGTGATTAATGTGTGGCAATGCAGCTGATGATACCATGGAGGTGATCATGACCTCCCTCCAGTGAGCAGGTGGCTCTCTGCTCTGGCGGCAGCTGCTCTCATGACTCAGGGCAGGCTGCCCCATCCCATGGTTGAACAGCAGACGCCATACTACATTCTAGGATGTTGTTCTGGGTGTCACAGGCTTGTGGTGTAGGGTGAGACATTTTAGTACACAAATGGCTGAGTATTTATATCCTCCAGGCTATGTTCATTTAGGGCTTTAGGCACATGCTCTAAACACTTTCATGTGCCAAGTGAAGTGAGGCTTCTGTCCTTCCACTAGCATATTGTGCACTGGCTGTTGCTATACCAAGCTCAGCTGGCTCTGCTTCACAACACTTGTCGAGCATGCAAGACCCATGATACGTTACATTTGTAAAGAACAATGTACTTAGCCTGACGGTATGGTACCAATGCTAGGCTAGCAAATACAAAGACCATGAAACCAGGGAACAAAAGAACAGCATGAGTATGTAGTCAATTCATGCCGCAAAGTAAAAGAACAGCATGTGTATGTAGTTGACCCATGCCGCAAAGTTGTTTTCAGTAGACTGCAAGGGCAGGAATGATTTTTTAAATGTAAGATGCATGCAGGGAGCATGGGAACAACAAGTTCCCTGGTCATTCAGGTCAGTGAACTAAAGAAATTAGCACTGAAGGATATGGTGGGGAGTAACACTGATGAAAGAATAACACTTAAAGGCATCACTAAAGAAGTAATAGAGACACATGGAGCCATGGTGTTAACTCTGAGGATATGTTATGATGATTGTGTATGTGTGTTTGTTTGTGTATGTATGTGAAACATAAGTTTCAAATAACAGTCACAGATTAAGCAATGAAGATGCTATCAGTCAGGGGCAGCCCAGTATGGTTAAAGACAAAACTCAAACCCAAATGGCGTACTGGGAGAGAGCCATGGAGAGATGAGCAGTGTCCCATGGAATTGACATTAGGCAGCCAAGAGAAATGGTTTACAATGGCAAGTGTGACACCAGAGGTATCAGTAGGAATCCAGGCAGAATCTGACATAGAGAACAGAGACTTCCACAAAGTTGATTCGAAAGAAATAAGAAGTGATACAGCATCATATGTAAATAAAGAAGCAAGGAACAAAGATTTTGAGCAAAAAACAGAAAGGAAAGAGATCCTTTGTGAAGTTATACTAATAGGCTCACGAGAAGAAAAGATTTTAAAGATCAAAGTGCAGAACACAGACCTGACCAAAGGAACAGTGGAGAAGCAGCAACCTTGGTGGCCATGCAGGGAGGCACTTTTGTCGCAAGTATTCTGAATACCACAGAACAAGAAGCCTATTGCATGAATAGAACCAGTACCTGACAAGGGAGATGGCAAGGAATGCCACAAACGTAGTGTAGTTTCAGTGAACCAAGGACAAGGTCACAAATTGGCACGTTAAAGGATATGGTGTGAGTGGATCATAAACAAAGAAGAAAGGACTTCAGTTAATGAACTGGATGTTGCATATCATGATGCATTTCATCTCGGAGACAGATTAACATGCACTGAGATGGTTAAACAAGAAATTGAAAGTTGAAACCAGAGGCGCAAGGTACAGTGATAAATATCTGACCATATTGACAACCAGAGGCACAAAGGGAAGCCCTCTGAAATGAGACAGGTGTGATGTTAAGGGAGGATATCATTATGCTGCACACAGGTGGGTGGAATTTTCCATTACTGATGATTCCAATGAAGGTGGATGCCTTGGGGGAGCAAAAGTGGAGAATATTTGAGGACTGCTGGAGATTAAATGACATCTTCATTAGCTCTTCCAATACTCCTGTGATGACCTCAACATAGAGTTTTCTCTAGCGTCTCCACCATAGAAGTGGAGGATGGGGTGCCTGCTTCTTTTCTCCAGTACAACTTGGGTATATAGTGTCTATTTTCTTGACATGTTTCTCCATAGTGCAATTCATTGCATGATGGCCTCTGTTCTTACACTTAAAACGGTACTCTATCGGGTGACTGAATTCACTGAACTTTCCTTTACAGGAGGTTATGGATGCTGTTTCTGTTTCTGCCAGATCTACTGCTTGTGTTAATGTTAAATCCTCTCCTCTTGCTCTCATGCCTGTTTTAATCTCCACATCCTTTATTCTCTACATGAACACAGGTCACACGAGCTTCCTCTTAGAGCACAGCTACCCAGAACATCTGATGCCCTCATCACTTCCTCAACAGCTTTTTGAAATTGTTGTTGAAATATGTCAATGCAACTCACACATTCGGCCATATTTTTGGCCCTTCTCTGTCTACTAGAGAATAATAAACACACATGGCAATCCAACGTCCATTTCGACTCAAAGTTCTCCAGTAAAATTCCCTTCACATCTGTCCAAGTTGCTGTCAAATAATATACAAGTTGTTTACTTCAAGCTGCACCTATAATCCTAGTTTTGACAGATTTTAATAGCGTACTATTACTATGGCTTGGCATTAGTTCAAATGTTATGTGATATTTGTCCATAAATTCGCTAAATTCATCTTTATTTCCATCAAAAGCTCTCAGAATGAACTTAAATGTATCAAACAAGACTATTAACTGGGTGGGGATCTCAATACATTGCAGATTCATATTAGATGGTGTTTTCATCCTTTCTTGCAGTTGCAGACCTGGTGTCGTAACTATGTTTCGAACCACTCATAATGTTCCTTGGTCAGATGGAGGTGCTGTGTTGACGTCTTGTGTAGCTGTAAGGCTGCCATTTGGTGCAGTCATCATACACATGCCACTGATTTAAGTGTTGGTGTCCCTGACGTCAGTTGTAGTAATTGCTACAAAGGCATCCTATATTGTTAACTGGTACAGGCTGCTGGCTGCCAACCCATAGTTCTTTGACATGGGTGGTGACTCCTTCTTCTTGCCTCGCTCCTGCTGTACACAAACAAAGTGTATGACTGGAAGTTATGGGCACTCAATGTGTACAAAAAAGGACTGCTTTGCCTGAACACTGTACCTGACATGTCTTGAAAGCACAAGCCAGTTCATCATAAGATGGCATTTGCTAGTTCTCCTAAGAGAAAATCCTATCTTCTGTACTCCAAGGCACCTTACTTCTTAGTAAAGGTACTCATCCAGGAATCAAAGACAGTATCCAGTCTGCCTCAGTTTTATATGGTGTAACCCGAAATGAGTTATGACATGCTTACTATAGGAATTTACCCTCAGATCAGGGTGATGTGGGATTTTTGGTCATCAATTTCTTGGTATATGAGCAGCTCTGTACATGAGTGAAATGAAAACAGTGGCAAGCTGAGGTTTCTCAGGTCTCTGTTGCTGAAGACAATACAGAAAGATTGGATATCAGGCTATAATGATAATGAAATGAGACTCTGGGTTGGCTTTCTGGTCTGCTTTTTACTGCTTCTCCACAGGTTATTGATGAATATATAGTAGAGCACAGACAATAGTTTATAACTCCAAGAAGCATAAAGTGTAGATGGGGCTTACAACCATTTATGAGAACAAATGGTCACCTTGGTCTATAATTTTATTAAGATTTCGGTATTCACAGTAATGTAGGGTATTACAGACCAAGAACCACAGAAGTGCCAGATTTTATTGCTTTAATCGAATGCTTTGGTTCAAGTATTTGTCACAGTTAAAGTAACATACAGACAAAGGTACATGTAGGCAAATATGTGATGGAATCCAATGACCCTAATTCACAGGTATGTTCAGGCAAGCTCTTGCAAGTCCTTCTTAGTGCAGAAAGTTAATTGACTTGATGCTCACTTACATAGTATCTGCTGTAGCCTTATTCATACAAGGCTACTGTTATTCACTAAAACTCTAGAATTCTGTCAAATTTTGCCTTGCTTAGCATTTGAGGGCCACTAATATGGTGCTTGCTGCTGTCTGCTTATAGATAATACATGACTGACCAGTTTTACCTCCAATTCGCAATCAGTGAGTGTGAAATCAGGAGCTTCCCAGTGCATGTGGTGCCTTAATGGATTCACGAAAGTAGCTTGCACAGTGAGTCTCTCACTAAGTTACAAGGATTACAACTAATATTCATACTTACTTTCTTTTATGTGAATAGGCCATTTGAGGACCACATTCCAATTTCAATTCTTAATTTTTTGTTCTTTTCTTTTCTTCCAGTATGCTTTCATCTGTTCACTGTGTTCAGACCATTTTGAACCAGTATATTTAGCTTCCCTGCCTTGGAATCCTTCCATTTTCAATACTTTTTTCCTGAAAGGTTTCTCTGTTGCTTATATCTTCTGTTTTTATATTGTTTCTTTCTAAACCCTTTTTTATCTTGTTGACCTAACTTGTTGTGGACTTCTTACCCCACAAATATATGAAAATCTTAGTCGTTAATCTACTGTTTTGTTTTTGAAATAAATGTCACAAAGTATTAGTCTTTTTTTTTTCTTATTACATTTGAAATATTTCCATATCTTGGTACATTTCAACATTACTTAGTAGTTTCTAACCTTCTGCTTTGTTTTGTGGTCCTAATAATTTCCTTATAATTTGCCTTTCTAGTACTTCTAACTTATCTAAATTATAGTTTAGTCAGGAATCCAGTTGCATATAGGCATGAAGTCTTCACTATGTTGTAATGCCTTATTTTTTGCATTTTTGGATAGGCTCTTGTTATTGTAGAGGTCTTTGTTGATATCATATGCTCTCCCCATTTTATGCAACCTTTCCTCTATTGCAGATTTTTCCAAAGCATTTTCTTGGATTATCTTCCCTAGATATTTGAATTTTTTTACTCTCTCTATTTGGCCAACATATGTTTTCAGGAATTTTGGAGTATCCTTAATGTTTGTTACAATTTTTTTTCTGCAGAAATTCTTAAGCCAATTCTGCTGACTATTTCTTCCAGGAGATTTATTTGTGTTATAGCAGATGCCACATTTTCATAAAGTATAGCAAAATCATCTGCAAATGCAAGACAGTTGATATTGATCTTTTTGCTTCCTCTTCCTAACCTTATAGGCAAGGTGTTGATTTCAAGTTTTTTGTTCCAAATTCCCACTGTTTTCTCCAACACACTATTAAAAAGATTTGGGATAGACCATCACCTAGTCACATACCTGTTTTTATTCTGAAAGGCTGTGAAATTACTCCCATAAATTTTATTTTACAGACTGTATCTCTAAGTGTTTCATGGATAAGGTTTACCAATTTAGACATTATGCCAAATTCTCAAATTATTTTAGCAATATTTCTCTATCAGCAGAATGAAAAGTCATTTTGAAATCCACAATCATAACAACAATGTCCTTTGAATTAAATAATCTATGACAAATTACTGACTTAAGGTTAAATATTTGTTCTGAGCATGATCTTCCTTTCCTAAAACCACCTTGATATTCCCCAAAATGACTGTCTAGCATTGTTTCTATTCTGCTTAACAAAATCTTGGAAAATACTTTATATGCTACTGGCAGTAAAGAGATTTCTCTGTAGTTGTTTACATCCTGTCTATTACCTTTTTTGTGGAGTGGATGTATCAAGGCAACTTTCCATTCCTACGGGATTTTCTCTGTTTCCCAGATATCTTCAAACAGTAAATTTAGCTCCTTTGCTATATTTGGTCTCAATTGGCAAGGACCACTTGAAAAATTCAGGTCCAATAGAATCTTCTCCACTACATTAATTGTTTTTTAAGGTTTTAATTATTTCCTCAATTTCTTCTACAGCTGGTGCTAAATCTTCTTCCAATTTTTCATTAATATCTGAGCATTCCAATTTATGACTTGGATCAGGACAGTTCAGAAGCTGATGAAAATATCTTGCTCGTATTTCACAATTTTCAGTACAGCTTAACCCAATTTTGCCATTTTCATTTTTGAAACAGGCATTTGGAGTTTGGTACTCTTTCAATTTGTTCTTAAGAGTTTGATAAAAGTAACGAGTATTATTTTTTACATGAAACAGGCATTTGGAGTTTGGTACCCTTTAATTTGTTCTTAAAAGCTTGATAAAAGTAACGAGTATAATTTTTTACAAAGTTTTTTAATCTGTTACCAAAAGTTTCTCCGTTTCAAAGGCTTGTTTGGTATTTCTGATTAACCTGGCTGTTTCCTTTCTTTGTTGTTTAAATTGACCATGAGTTTCAATTTTCTTTGAGCATTTCCATTTTTGCCTATTTTTTTAGCGCTCTCTGCTATGGCTTTTTCACATAGTTCATTCCATCATATTTCCCTTTTATTTTTTACTAACCCAAATGTTTTCTGTGCAGCATTACTAACTACTTTGGATATTTCTTGCTAGTTGCCATGTTTAGCAAATTTAATTTCATCTTGATAGTTTTTAACTGATTCTTTTGTTATAGTAAGACTGTCTGTATTATATTTTATTAACCTTTGGGACGTATATTATATTTTATTAACCTTTGTGACTTTCTTTGTTGACTCTAATTTTAGAGAGGTAATGGCCAGAATAAAATTCACCATTCCCTATTATTTTCACTTTCATAACTTCCATTGCACTTTTTTGCAAAGTAGCCACATGATCTAAATGAAATTCTCCTAACATTGGGTAGGGAGATATCCACATTTTAGCTTTTCTTGGGAGTTTCCTAAGGAATGTTGACATTTGTTTCAGAATTTTAGAGATTTCAGTTTATTAAAGCTCCCAGAATTCCCCTGTTTTTTGTGGATTTTTCCTGTTGTCTTCATTTATTGGCACATGGCAGTTAACAAGGTGTATATCTTGCCTTTCAATTTAACTTGGAGGAAAGATATTCTTTCTGAAGTGGGTTTAAATTCTGTTACATGCCCTATTATACTTTTATAAACATAGAAAGCTGTACCCAATAATGGCACCTGATTCATAAATTTCAATGCAGGTTTGCCATTGAAGACTCTGTAGTGAAAAGTATCTACATTTTGATCTAGGAACCTTGTTTCTTGAATGGCTAAAATTTGAATTTTGTTATTCTCTAAAAGTATTTATAGTTCTAATATAATAGAGGGAAACATTCCACGTGGGAAAAATATATCTAAAAACAAAGATGATGTGACTTACCAAAACGAAAGCACTGGCAGGTCGATAGACACACAAACACAAACATACACACAAAATTCAAGCTTTCGCAACAAACTGTTGCCTCATCAGGAAAGAGGGAAGGAGAGGGAAAGACGAAAGGATGTGGGTTTTAACAGAGAGGGTAAGGAGTCATTCCAATCCCGGGAGCGGAAAGACTTACCTTAGGGGGAAAAAAGGACGGGTATACACTCGCACACACACACGTATCCATGTGTGGATGGATATGTGTGTGTGTGTGTGCGAGTGTATACCCATCCTTTTTTCCCCACATGGATATGTGTGTGTGTGCGAGTGTATACCCGTCTTTTTTTCCCCCTAAGGTAAGTCTTTCCGCTCCCGGGATTGGAATGACTCCTTACCCTCTACCTTAAAACCCACATCCTTTCGTCTTTCCCTCTCCTTCCCTCTTTCCTGATGAGGCAACAGTTTGTTGCGAAAGCTTGAATTTTGTGTATATGTTTGTGTTTGTTTGTGTATCTATCGACCTGCCAGCACTTTCGTTTGGTAAGTCACATCATCTTTGTTTTTAGAAGTATTTATAGATCTTATTGTTTACTGGTCTTGATTAAATAATTTACATTTAAAGTGCCTAGAAAAACTTCTTTACCAATTTTATTTTAGGATTCCAAGGTTTCCCCAATGCAACCTTCTGACTGCAATTGTTGGGGCTCCCCAGAATCCTTGGTCCCAATGCACTGCATGACACAATGGTGGATTCCTCTTTCAAGTTACCACCTGGGATAGTGCTTTCATTTTGTGGACTTCCCATACTGCAATTGAAACTGTATTACATGCAAAACAAGGAACTGAATTCAAAGATAAAATACTTACATTTACTCCAAGATAAGCTACAGACTTATTTTTTACCACTTTCTGCCAGCCGCCCAATGATTTAGTCATTACAATAGTATGAGGTGGTTGTGCAACAGGATATAAATTGGGTGTCTGTAGATGAAATAATGTTTGAGTGGTAAGTTGTTCTGGTTAAATGAAGTAAGCCTGACAGTAGAATGTGATACAATATCTTTAGTGAGTCTTGAGTAGCACTTGGATCCAATAATCAGTTTCAATTAGGGTCTTGAGCTGAGCATGAAAGGAGATAACTTTACAAGTTCTGGGACAGATGTATTTAAACGTGAACAGTGTACCTGACGTTACTGCATTGATAAACTAGTGACAAGTATTTATGCTCACATTCAGATGTCACATATGGGAAAGGTAATAAAGCACTGAAAGCTAATTTAATTTTCTCAATAATGTTCTCAGACATGAGTGTATTTATTTTTGAGATCTATGTGTGGGTCATACTGTATAGTTAGAGAATAAGTTTAAGATGACTGATAGGACACATAATCATTTTTTATGGTTATTGTACCAAGAAAACTGAGAATCCTTGTTGTTGTAACCAATCCACAGATGAAAATGGGTTCACCAGTCTCAGTCTAGTAATATATCTGCATAATAATAATTATATTTTCTAGGATGATGGTATTGGTATTACATTAATAATGTACAAGTTTAGAATGAATAATTATGAAGAAATGTTCTAAATAAAACGAAACTTGGAGCAGTATATCACGAGAAACTGGACGAAGCAGACTTTGAAGTGAAGAGAATAGAATAAGGAATAACCCTTTTCAGGAAGTATTTGGGATTGGATAAAGAATATCTATCAGTGAGATTTCGGATTAAATATTAGGAAAACGCTTACACCATTACTTGTATTGAGAATAGTGCAAAAGAGAAGTAAGCAATGAGAACTGGGTTTTCCCTAAATAAATATTACAGGAAAAATCAAACATTGCAAACTCCAGGTTGTAATATCAGCAACATTACGATAAGGGTAGACTGTCAACCTGGAGTGGAACAACTGAACCACATCCTTCATCAGGACTTTAATTATGTATCAACATATCCTGAAATGAGGGACTTCCTATCAAAGATTCTTCCAACCCCTCCTAAAGTGGTGTTCCATGGCTGACCCAACCTCCACAGTGTCCTAGTCCATCTCTAGGCCATTCCCAAACCCAGCCACTTGCCACAGGGATCATACCCTTGTAGAAGAGACCAGGTGCAAGACAAACTCAATCCACCAGCCTAGCACTTCCTATTCCAGTCCTGTCACAGGTTTACCCTATCAAAGGCTGGGCCACCTGTGAAAGCAGACGTGGTGTATAACAGCTCTTCTGCAATCACTGCACAGTCTTTCTTTATATTGGTATCATTACCAACCAACTGTCCATCAGCATAAATGACCACTGCCAAACTGTGGCGAAGAGACCTCCTGTGGTACAACATGCAGTTGACCATAACATGCTTGATTTCAATGGGTGCTTCACAACCCACGTCATCTGGATCTTCCCCTCCACAACCAGCTTTTTTGAACTGTGCAGCTGGGAGTTATCCTTACAAAACATTCTCCACTTCCAAAATTACCTTGGCCTCAACCTATGGTAACCTACTATCATATCACCCCCTCCCTTTTCATGTCTCCTCACCCTCACTGTGTGCCGCCCTCTGCTAATGCACCTGCAGATCCTTTCCCCTTCAGTTTTTTCCCCCAGCCCCCACATCATGACCTTGCAACCAGCAGTCTTGTCAGGTCACCATCTAGCCCTGCACATGCCACCAGACAGCACTCTTCTCTCCCCCCACCTGTATCCAGCTATCACTCCCCCTTTCCTGCCCCACTCCTCATTGCTATACATATGACAGTCGCATTCTGGTCAGAGCTGCCAATGGTAGCAGTCACATATGCATGGAGCTGCCAATGGTAGCAATCACATATGCATGAGGTATGTCACTTGTGTGAATGCTAGTGTGTTTTCTTTGCTGAAGAAGGCTTTTGCCAAAAGCTATAGTGCATAACAGTCTGCAATTCAGTGGGTCATCTTTACAGTGAGCATTACAGAAAATATATATTAAAACAATTGTTATACTAATGGCATAATTAAAAGCGATGTATTCATAGGAATGGTGGTTGGTCCATGAGAGCAGAAATTCTCTTGGTGGGGGTACCATAACTGGTCCCAATGGGGCATCCTGGGTAGCTGAGTTCGTGGACTTCAGGAAGCATGTAGAAGGTAGAAGTGCAGGGAGTGGTAGGGGTCAGAAGAGAGATAGCCTCAGGGGAGAGCTTCTGAGGTGAATCTAAGGATTTAAGGAGGGACTGGTTATCCTGCTGGATTTCTGGAATGGAGACAAGTGGCAGGGTTTGCAGGTGGATGTATCTTACAGCTGGCAGAGCATCTCCACCAGGAAAATTGCTGCAGTTCATAACAGGTAAGATTATAAGTTTGGGATCAGTTCTTAGGTGGTTGAACTATGTTCTTTCAGCAGTTGTACATTTGGTTTCCATGTTGAAGGATTTGGGGAAAGATGGTGAGGCAAGATTGAAAGTTAGAAAATTCTGGAAAGTTAACTAGGGGTACTTTGGTGGAGGAGTGAACTGAGTCAGGTAGGCTTCAATATTGGTTTTGAATTGGGTCTGCTTCATACGGTTGGTGGCATAAAAGTATTTCCACTGTAGGGACCTGGACAGTCTTTTAAAAAGCTCAGCATGATTGAACTTCATAGTGGGGCAAAATGTAAGGCCTTTGGAAAGGACTGATACCTTTGTGGGACTGAGGATTTTGGAGGACATATTTATAACTGTGTTCTGGATTTGTTTAGGTTTTGGATTCCACTGAGAGATGGGAGAGAGTTTCTGAATTATGCAAGTGGGAATTTTTCCTACAACATATTCTTTGTTACTGTAACTCCCCTGACCTGAGCCTTCACTAGACCCTGTCCTCCACCCACTTGCCCCTTACCTGCTCCCATTCAAACACTACACTTGCCTTTCATTGCACCAATGCACCTACTAGGCTTTCCCCCTTCTCTACACCCTCAATCCCATCTCATCCCATCAGCACAGCCTACCAACACTGCACCTAACAGCCCTATCCTGTTCCTATCCCATCTCTGCATGCTCTTTTTTACCAGGTGGCGCCGGTAGAACAGTGCAGCGACACTTCATTCCTAGCTAAAGAGAAGTTTCATAACATCTCAGAGTGTAAATAATGCAAAAAACATGTGATTAAAGGCACCCTCTGTGTGAAATGTAACTTCTGGTTACACGAAAAATGTGCGAATGTGAATCTCAAGTTCATTAATGACGATATTAGGTGGTCAAGTTGTAGATGTGTTAGTGATGAACATGAAGACTTCCTCAACACAATAAATTCAAAAAACGAAATTATAAAGTGACTGAATAGTGACATTGAGACTCTCAGACAAGAAATTGTAATATTGAAGCAAGAAAACACAAAGCTATTAAATGAAAAATGTTTATGGATCCGTGAAAATAGTGAATCAGTGAAGGAAAATGGCCAAAAACACAGTGAGACTCAAAGTGTTAAAAGTGATATGCAAACTGAAGAAAGTGATGATAATGACAAAAATCGCATAGAAAGAAATACAAAATATGTCGAACCTAGAAATAAATATAAGTGGGTTGCAGTGACGTACAAAAACAAAGGAAGGAAGCATCAAGAACGTGGCAAACAAAGCACTTTAAATGACTTCTTAATAACTGGTGATTCACTAATTAAAAACGTTGCAGTATCGAATACTAAAACTGATGTCCATCCAGGGATAGGTATACAACAATTAAATAGACACCTCAAGAGCATGCAGACAATGAAACAAAATGCATTCCCACCAGTACATCACAATGAAAACTACAAAGGTGTATTCATCCACGTGGGGACGAACTCGCTGTGAAACAGCAGTGAAGAAGAGATGGTAAACGAAGCAAGAAATCTAATCGAGGTGGCGAAAAACATGTACCCAGCATCAAAGTTAATTATTAGTAGTATCCTGCACAGAATATCGGTAAGTGATAAATACACAGACAGGATAAACAATCGCATTGAATCTATTAGGAAACTTCTTGTTGTTATTTACATTTGCACAAGTATGTATTGCATCCATCCTGGATTATTATATTGTAGTTAATAACATTTGTCATGTTGAAGTTTATGTTATTATTATTGTTCATATTATTATATAAACACTGGCGACACCAATAGCATGTAAATATGCTCAATGGTGGAATAAAATGTTTGCATTTGCATCAGAGAGCAGTGCAACAGACTTGGTGCAGTTTTCATGAATTCGAATAAATTTGTTAGTGATACATGTCTAGGACAAGATGGACTGCATCTGAACAGGCTAGGATCAGCAACATTCAGCTATATATATAGCAATATATGCAAGATAATACTTAGTAACGGAAACTAGTATGCAAAGATGGGGGTGTAAAAACCGATAACGAAGTTGAAACAAAAATATACAAACAGCGCTTCAAACCAGATGCCATTAGGAATATGCAAAAAAGTAACAATATGTTCGTAATGCACTTGAACATAAATGGGTTAAATTCCAATTACATAAATGGCAGAGAAACAAAACTTAACGACTTGCAAATAATTTTGTCAGAAATTCCAAATATCAAGATTGTGTGCTTGAATGAACACTGGCTTACAAAGGATAGTATCAAAATCTTAAATAACTTCAATAATTTTTATGTTGCCAGCAGCTTTTGTAGAAGTAATTTAACTCGAGGAGGATCGTGCATACTAGTGGAAAGATCAATGGAATATAAAGAAAGACTAGATTTCGATTCCCTTAATGAAGAATGTATATTTGAAAGTTGCTGCATAGAGTTAAGGCAAAATATTGTAATTTTATCTGTGTACAGAATTCCGGGCGCAGAAATAACGAAACATTTTTTTGTCGAAATTCCAGTGTCTATTGCAAAAACTTCAAAAAGAAACCAAAAAAAGTCATAATAACCGCTGATTTCAACATAGACCTAGCTAGTGAAGCCAATAACTCAACAAAATTCATTGATACGATTCAAACATCGGGTTTCACTGAAAATTTCACTGATTTCACTCGAGTAAACAAACTGTCTGCAACATGTACAAATAATATTTTAAGCAATTACAATTATAATGAGGCAAATAAGTTTTGTTTAGATTTAGGACTTTCTGATCATTGTGCTCTGTTTACGGAGTTACCAAAAACAATAGAACCTTGCCCTTGATAGTGTGAATCACTCCTTGCTACTCTGTAAACTGGAAAAGTATGGAATTACAGGCATGGTATTAGAATGGTTTAAATCCTATCTAACCAACTGAAGACAAATAGTGGTTATAACATCAGAGAGAGGAACTTATACTTCAAAATGGAGAACTATTTCACAAGGAGTACCCCAAGGTTCTGTCTTAGGTCTCATTCTATTTTTGTTTTACATAAATGATCTGCCACTTAATATTGAGTGTCATTCAGTTTTATTTACAGATGACACATCTTTAATCATTGAAAGTAACATTACAGATCTAATTCCACAAACTGTATTAAATACTTCAGAATACTTAGATACCTGATGTGATTTGAACGGGTTAAAATTAAACATGGAAAAGACTCAGTTAATGCAATTTAAAACAAAACAAGCAAAATTAAATGATATTCAGATCAGTCACAAAAACCAGGATTTGCAGGAAATTCCTTGGACTGCAACTAGATAAAAATCAATCATGGGGGTCACACATACAGTACCTTGCAAATAAATTAAATAGCCTAGCATATGCAATGAGAATATTGTACAATGCTACCAGTATGGGCATAAGAAAAGTAACATACCACAGCTACTTTGAGTCAGTAATAAGGTATGGAATTGTATTTTGGGGTACCTCAAACCATATCTGTCTAATACTAAAATTTCAGAAACCATCATTAGAAATATGCACAATGCAGGGAGAAGAAAATCATGTTGCCCACTCCTAAAAAATCTGAGTATACTAAGTGTTACCTCACTATACATATATGAGATGATTATCTTTGTACACAGTAACCTGATTTGTTTGTAGCAAATCATTTTCAACATGATTACAACACCAGAAATCAAAATAATTTTATGCTAACCACCCACTGTTTTAAACTTTATGCTCAAACTCCACATTATATGGGTATGAAAATTTATAATAAAATGAAAGGAAAAGCATTGCTCATTATAAATTTAGAAACACTGAAAAAATCCTTTCTCAAAGAAACTAGTGCAGAAATGTTACTATTCAGTAGAAGAATTCATAAATGACAACCTGAAAATTTGAGCAGGAGAGAGCAAGTACTTACGACTGTTAATCTTAAAAGTTTGTTATTTTGATGAAAAATTATTAATTGCTTAATGAAGTGATTATTCAGTACTGTGTATTATATTACTTGTATTATAAGGAAAACTGTAAACCAGTTTTTGTGTTTTGACGAGTCTCCTGTACTTTTTAAGTCAATGGCTTGAAATTGTATGTTATGAGACAATAAACTTCCACTTCCCATGGTTAACCCAGCATTTTCTCCCCTCCTACTTTCTTACCGCTCCCTCCCTCCACTCCATGTCTTCACCTTACCCCACCACCTATCCCATCAGATTGCTGCTGATTCCACAGTCCCAGTTGGGTTCCAATGCCCTGAGGCAGCAGCAATGTGTATGTGAGTTGAACTTGTGTGAATGTGTTTGTGTTTTCCATTTTGGAAGGAGGTCTGTGTCTGAAAGCTTAATATTTTAGCTGTATCTTTTATTGTGTCAATCTGTGACTCAGTGCCTTTCTATGCAATTAGTAGCAATCCGTCCTTTCTAAACTGTTCTTATTTCACCCAGGACTTTCCATTGTTTGAAAAATGAAGAATATGTAGAGACATGTAAGGTGAATTTTTTTTGCATAAATTAAGGAGCAAAATGCTTTCTTTATTTCATCGACAAAATTTTGCAAGAAAACTGTTCCCTTCCTACTGCCACCACACTATCTAGACCTAAATCCTATAGAACTGGTCTGGACCTTGCACAGAAAATAATCCATAGTCATCAAGCATATCAGTTTTTAACCTGAAAAAATAACAGTTAATGCATTTACTAAACAAATTTGGTGTGACATCTAGCACGGTGCAAGTCTTTCAATGTAATGCTACTTCAGCAATCTGCTCACCAATTTTGCTACTCTTTCATTCAAGCAGCTTTTCAGTTGGCCTCACGACGTTGAGCGTACCTCCTTTCAGACACTTCCGCAGTGAGAAAAATTTAAAGTGATCACCAGGAGTCAATCCTGGGATCTCAACTACTACACAATTCGGTCAGTTTTCTTTGCTGCAGTTAACATTGGCTTTTACTGTTGCGATATTAGAAGCCTAGAAAGGCCATGTAGCACAGCAAACGAGCATGTGATGACTACTGAAGGACAGATACCAGTACTTTAAAAGATAAGAAAACATAATAAAATCAGTCGGCCTGGATTTGAACAAAGAATCGACATTTTCAACTGCAACTGAAACAGTAGATGATAAATCAACAAGACAGCTGTGAAAAATAGTGACATCACTGAGGAAGGTAGTTTTACAGAAATTGCCAGCAAGGCACCATGTGCGTCACTGGTGAGATATATTGTATTTCCTATTTCTGTTCTTGTTTTAAACAGGCACTTCATTTAGAGGTGTGTGACAGTGCAACACTTGTCAGAATATTGGAGTGTACCCTTTTAGTATCTCCTTCCCCAGCTTCTCAGTATAAACATGGCAGTGCTGCACTGCCACCATGTTCAGGTAACCAACTGGCTTTGTCAGGTAGAAACAAATATGGGCTATCAATATTCTTCTTATCTTTACAGATCACAGGCTAATTAATGACATTATAGGGAAAACATTATTTCAACCTAAAAAGGTGTTGAATATACTGGAGGCTTCAGAATGGTTAATATTTAGAAACTCTGCAAGTTTTGCTGGACCAGCACCATACATAACAGCATACACTATTCTTTTTGTTTTCTCACGGTCTTCTGTTTCTATTTCACCCTGGGTTTTGCCTAACCTGTAGAACAAAGGAACTTCATTAGTGATGTAAGCACAAATATATATGAAATAATAATGCATACACACACTCACACTAGGAAAACTGCAACACACAGAAAGAATGGCCTGAATGAAACCATACTCATATGATGCCTGCAATGATGAACCAGCAATAACTGCTTAAGATTACTGAACAATTATGTACATCTAGTGCATAAGCACTCTCTCCTGAATTACCAGTAAAGCCAGTATTAGGCTGAGCTCATGCAATGATGAACTACCAAATGAAGTAGGAACGTGAAAAAAATGTCAGTAGGGCTTGTTGATGTCAGAGGACATGATATTAGCATTTGAGTGAGTTTGATCAGGGCAGAATGATCGGTCTGCAGGAAATGACATACCATGACATTCTGGTTGGTACAGGGTAAGTTGCTATGACAGTGAAGTGAGGATGGAGTTCATGTATAGCAGAGGACCTTATCCAGTGATTAACAGATATTAGACTGCAAACTGTGATGACAGGACATGAGTATCTTGCCCATCTGACTGTAACAGATTGTGCAGCTTCATCCAGAGTCTTGTCTTGATGTTTAGGCACTGAAATATTTGTTACAGTGCCTTCACCAATTGCTGGACACAGGCTGCTGCTCGTTGGACTGGTAGTATGCATGCCATTGCAGTGACTTTCATTGTTCAGAAACAATAAACGTTTTAGACTGCATGTGAGACTGTATCTGCATCTGTCATACCAATATTATCATCAGCATACTGGGTGGCAACTTTCAGTGATTTCAGACAAGTCTCATTTCATACTATCCTATAGTGTTGGTGACATACAAACGTAGGAAGAGATAATTGTATTAATGTTCAAAATAACCAGTAGTATAATTTAGGCAACTATTTAGAGAAAATAAAATTGTACCACTTTCCTATGCATACATGTAATTATTATAAATGAAAATTTGAAAAGTAAGGATCCTAATTCTCCAGTAATGAACCTATAATCAGCTACTGTACAAGGCATACAAAGGATGGACTTTTTCAGCAGAAGACTGTATAATGCATCACCAATCCACATAAAAGTAATAATGAACAAAGATAAATTCAAATCATTACACTACCTCGTTGAACACTGTTTGTGTTGTGTAAGGTAGTATCTAAAAACTAACATTTCACTGCCCTTTGAAGCTACATTTGTAAAAGTCTTCAATAATATAATATTATGTAATGTTATACAGGATGAGTCAGGAGGAAAGTTACATGCTTTGATGGGTGATACTACTGGTGATTCTGAACAAAAACTTCTAATAAACATATGCCCTTTTCTTAACCGTCTCTGTGTAAACCAATGAAAACAGCTAGGAATGGAAAAATTGCAAGTGGCAGTAAATTAAGCTACTGTTATGTTATGGTTTGTTTTATTATGTACATTTCCTCATAGAAGATGTTCAAACAGTCCACTGTCAACTTCAATACATGTTGCTGCTCTTGTAGACAGGTGTACCGTTGCTGATCAGAGATCAGTTTTGCATTCCTTTACCTGGGCACAAGCATGTAAAATACGAGTGAGAAGTTCTTCTCTTTTGTCGACTCTGTGCTTGTAGACGTCACTCTTCAGGCACCCCCGCAATCAGTAATCCAATGGGGTAGGCTTGGATGACCTCAGTGGCCAAGCAATGACTCCACAGTGACTGATCCAACAACCAGGATATGTTGTGTTGAGATACTGTGTCACTGGCTGTATGGAAAGTGTAGGAGCTCCGTCATGCTGAAAGTACATCCGAGCTCATGTTGCCAAACGGATATCCTCCACATATTCTGGTAAGACATTTTGAAGAAACAGAAGATATTGTGTCCCAGTAAGATGGTTATCTAAAACAGCTGGACCGATGAGTTGGTCATCAATAATACCGCACCACACACTGACTGAGAAACATCATTGAAAATTGGTTTCCACAGCAGCGTGCACATTTTCATTTGCCCATACTTGAGAGTTGCACGTGTTGTTGATTCCGTTGCGGGTAAATGTTGACTCATCAGTGAACAGAATATGTGGAATTAATCAATCAATGGCAATGATCCATTGACAGAATTCTCGCTGGGTGCAGCATCTCCTTCATGCAGATGTTGTACTCTCTGCCAATGAAAGGCATACAGACCTTGCTCGTGATCTGTGCGTATCACTTGTGTTTGTAGAATACCAAGTTGAGCAGCAATTCTTCTAGAGCTAGCAGTAGGGTTGTGTTCCATTACTTGAAGAATGTTCTCAACTTCCTTAAGAGTTTGTTGTACGGGACATTCAGAGACAACAATTATGCTGGGAAGCATACCACACGCACACAATCCCTGAAACACCCTGTTAAACACCCTGCTGTCTGGCACTCTGCGATTTGGAAATCGTTGTTAGTATTCTCACACAGCACCTCTTGAATTCCCATTGGACAAACCATAGACAAACACCATTTCAGCATACTCTGCATGTGTGAAGATTCGTGGCATTTTCACTACACAAAACTGTATTCGTTGTTCATAACAACTCTGTAGTACCGTGCACTATGACAAGCACTGTGGGACTGAGATTTGAGGTGAACAACTACATATATGCAAGTGAACTGTGTACTGACATGGTTAGTAAGGATGATGCTACATGTTTCCCATTCCTAGTTGTTTTCATTGGTTTACCCGGAAACGGTTAAGAAAAGCACATATGTTTATTAGGAGTTTTTTGTTCAGAATCACCACTAGTATCACCCCTCAAAACTTGTACGTTTCCTCCTGACTCACCCTGTATGTAGGTGAAAAATAATTGTGTTCCATTGTAAGGATACTTCATAGTACATACTTAAGGAGTGTATGAACATCTATTATACGCAATATAACACTAGATTACCAGACCATTAAATAAATAAATACTATGGTTACTAGAATCAGGTAGTGTGAATTGATGAGCAGCTTAGTGGATAAATGCTTAGCACAATAGGTACAACTGGATAAAATACAAAATCTGAACTTCTTCATATTGTTTGTTTACTTTTTTCTTTAATCTTTGGCTTCCTTGGTCAGAATCACCTGTGTGAAGTGTTTGGGTAAAATCTATGTAGTTCTACTTTTTTCAACATTTGTGAACAAATAATGTAGTGACACAAGGAAAACTTGTCATTTTTAAATATTTCTGGATCCCCCCCCCCCCCCCCCCCAATAATACTGTGTATGAATATTCTGAGGGAAAGACTCCCTACTCACAGTAGTCACCCCTTCTTAAGAAATTTCTCTATGGAAACTACAAGCTATGGAGTATTCCTCCCATCATGAACTGTCATACTGGATATGTAACTATTCATTGCTTGATAAACTATTTTTCTAAACTTGAGATATAGTTCTCTACAAGCTCATGTCCAGAGCTCAAGGTTTGGAACTCTTCCTTGAGATATGACACTACTACCTCTGTGTTTATTTTACTGAACATGTATGTTTTTTTTGTTTTCGCAGTTGCCCTTTGTACGTCTATAACAATTACTGCTACAATTTTCTCATGGTTATTTATACCTGTTTTCACGTGGACGGTCTCAAAGAGGTCAGTTCTACTACTTGCCATTAGATATAAAGTACTTCTATCATGAGTGTTCTTCCCAACTAACTGTTCACAGAATTCAAGAAAGGTGTTTATTACTGTTTTATGGAATCTCTTGTATCATTTGTCTCCATTACATTTCCAGCACACTCATAATTATATTTTCTACTGCTGTGTTTTCTAAACCATTTGTTTGTTTCCCTGTCTTTTAAAAATTTCCAATACGCAGCTCTCCATTGCTTTCTAAGGATTCCTATGTTTTTGAACGGTTTCATGTTAAACAAACCACTGCCAGAAGAGAAAACTAAATGTAAATATTGATTGTAAATAATTGTTTTGTGACAGACTGAATACTTAGCTCATAGAACAGGTCAGTACATAGAAAAGAAATATCATTACAAGGAATATGAATGGAAACCTGCATGTAGCTCCTCACCATTACTGAAACCCTGTGTTGGAAGTCATACCTTCATTTGTGGAAACAAAGTGAAAATTGCTTAGAGTGTGGTCTGTATTGTATGGTGGATGACCAAAATCCTCCTTCGGAAACCGTGTTCCTCGCCGACATCGACAAATGTCAAGGATGCTGCCTTGTGCTGTTTTTTGTGGTCTTCTGAAAACAGTTTCAGTATCCATCTGGCACAAAACTTGTGATAGCCTTGACCTTGCATCACAACACCAGACAACATAGTTCATGAAATTTGAGGAAACTATAATGAGAGCTCCAAAATTCTGAAGTGCCACTTCTTGTGAATCTTTTCACTGATTTTCTCAACCATTTTAGAACTGACAATAGTCAGCCAGTCACTTTGCACATACTCATGAACATTAGTGTGGCCATTGTTAAACATGATGCACAAAATCATAAATTTCAGTTGGTCTCAGCTTTTTGATGAATGAACATCTTAATCACTGCTCACAGTTCACAACTCATAGAATTTTCTATTGCAGCATAAATTTTAAATATTCACAGTGAACAAAGCAGAAGAAACACCCACCATGAATGATCACAACCCAATGCATAATGATTCCATAGATGGTCCAAATGCAAGACATGGATGCTAGTGCCATCTCTCACTGCACATCAGCAAAACGTAAGTTACAGTACTTTCTGAACAGTACTTATAATAAATTAGCCGGACCCCATGAAATTATGACTGGGAGATTATCAGCATAACAAATGACAGATACATTTGGATGGTTTTCTTTCTGATGCAGTGTTTGGCACTGAATCACATTCTGGAGAGCAAAGTTAATATATCTTCCATCTATCAAAAAAATTTAATCCAAACAAGAAAATATGAAGTCATACACAAATAATTTTTACCATATTCTAGACATTGAAGTGAAAACATCATCAGGTTTCTGTAGTATCTCTTTCAAGAGGGGATCCTTGGATAAATGGGCCAGCATACGTAACTCTATATGTTGAAAATCAGCAGATAACAATGTGTACGCATCTCTGGTATGATATGGTGATCGCAATAGCAAAATTTTGTCTCTTCTATGCACTGAAAAAATAAATAATACATAAATAATTATAAAATGTAATATACAAGAATGTGTGTTATCAGGATCCCTAAAATTTAATGACACACAAACAATTCAAAGGAATGTAAATAGTTGACATGTTAACAATGATGGTAGGAAAGACTGGGAACCAACATAAAAAAGCTAAAAACTTGGCAAGAAAAAAGGAAAGAGAAAATAATGGTAGGACAAGTGACAAGAAATAATATGTAAATAATAAAATAAAATTTATAAATACTCACAGAATTTTAATCACATGATGTGGTTAGAAGCTCATGAAGATTTTTATCAAATTAAATATACTTGCAACAATGTCAAGGCAGAGTTAAAGTGAATGCTTCATATAAAACACTTTGCTCCTGTCAGGACGCAATATGAAATGTGAGACTGCTTTCAGTGTAGAGAATGTGAACAGTGGAGTGAGTCACTTGTGGTTTAGAAAAGGGTCATGTGAATTTAACACAAGACATCACAGTTAGTTGGTCTAAACATATAAGTTCACAATCAAACAATGGTAACTCCAGATTGGAATATCAACATTTTTATAAGGAAAAGTTAGATAACTACTCAGTATAAAAATGACTCACTGAGTTGAAGACAGGCAAAACAAGACAGTTACACATTTAGCTTTTGGCCAAAGCCTTCTTCAATATGGAAATGCACACACACACACATTCATTCACAAGAGCAAGCACACATCATCCACACGACTGCCAACAATGGCAGCTCAGACTGGAAGAATGCAACTGTAACATAGAATGGAAGCAGGACTCTGGAGTGGTCAGGAAAGGGAAAGGGATAACAGGGTATGGGTAAGGGGAGAGAAGAGCACTGTGTCTGATGGAGTGTAGATGGACTAGACTGCCAACAAGCACAGCAACACGAGACTTTGGGACTGGGAGGTGAGGAGGGGAGGGCAGGAGAAACAGGGAGTGAAAAAGGTGAGGAGCGGGGAAGAGGAAAGATGGGCAGGTGCATTGGCAGAAAGCATCAGACAGAGTCAGGGGACAACAATAGGGAAGACGTGATAGGACAGAGGGGGTGGAAACTGTTGAGCGGAGGGAGTGGGGACAATAGGTTTACCATAGGTTCAGGCTGGGATAATTTTGGGAGTGGAGAATGTGTTGTAAGGATAACTGCCATCTGTGAAGTTCAGAAAAGTTGGTGGTGAAGGGGAGGATCCAAATGACTCAGGTAGTGAAGCAGCCATTGAAATCAAGCACGCTAGGTTTAGCTGCATGTTGTGCTATGGGTTGGTCTACTTTGCTCTTGGCCACAGCATGACGGTGTCTATTCATCCTGGTAGACATTTGTTTTGCAGTCATACCAGTATAAAAAACTGTGCAATGACTAAAGCAGAGCTCGTATATGACATGGCTGCTTTCACAGGTTGCCCAGCCTATGATTGGGTAGGATAAGCCTGTGACAGGTGGAATAGGAAGTGCTGAGTTGGCGGATTGGGCAGATCTCACACCTGAGTCCTCCACAGGCATTTGATCCCTGAGGCAACGGTTTAGCATTGGGAGTGACATAGGGATGGACTAGGATGTTGTGGAGGTTTGGCTGGAGACAGAACAGCACTTTAGGAGGGTTGGGAAGGATCTTGGGTGGTGGTGGTGGTGGTGGTAATGGGTGATGAATGGCACACTCCTTTGTAGATGGTTCTTGAGGGTAGTGGGAGGGGAAATGGCATTGGTGAGGGTTGAGAATAATGAATTATTTAGGAATAAAGGAGACAACTCACTGAAAGGCAGAAGAACTGTGTCATTGACAGGTACACAAACAAAAGGTACAGAGCTTTTGTTTACTAGCTTTTGGAATTAAATTCCTTTCTCAAGCTCACAGGAGAAACATGCACACAAACATACACATTCACTAGGTCACTCACATGCACATGCTTTTTCCCCTACACTGTGCTCAGTCAAGTCGACCTTTCCATACATTATTATACAAAGAAGGGGTTTATCATTTTGGGAGGCTGTAAAGGTCTCCTCTAGATGGCCCATAAACAGGTTGGCATAGGAGGGTGCCAGGACATTGCCCATGGCTGTGCTGTGAATTTGTTTGTATGTCTTCAAAGGAGAAGTAGTTGTGGGCTGAGGTAAAGTGTGTGAGGAATGAGGTAGTGGGCTTGGAGTCTGAAGGAAACTGGGAAAGGAAGTGTTCAATAGTGGTAAGATCATGGCCAGGAGAGATGTTCGGAGGGGGGGGAGGGGGTTCAGCAGTTTCGAGTAGGGATCCAGGAAGTAAAGAGGTGGGGATGGTGAACAGACATTGAAGGACATGTTTGGTATCTTTGATGTGGGAGGCTAGATTATGGGGAATTGGTTGGAGATTTTGGGGTGCAATAACCAGCTACAATGGGGCATACAGGATTGTTACATTTGTGACATTTGGAGAGCATGTGGAAAGTGGATGTGCAGGGAGTCATAGAGGTGAGGAGGGAAATGCATTCAGGAAAGAGTGTCTGGAATGGGCCTAAGGCTTTAAGCAGGTGTTGGAGGTTATGCTGGACTTCTGGGATTGGATTACTCTGGCAGAGTTTATGGTGGAGGAGTCAGATAACTGGCAGAGGCCTTCCACCAAATAGCCACTGCAATTCATAACAATAGTTGTGGAACATTTTTGTGCAGCTAGGATGATTAGATACTTATGAAGTTGTGTAAGATTGTTCTTTCTTCTGCTGAAAGGTTGATGTTCTCAGGAAGGGACATGGGGAGGGATGGTGAGGCCAAGTTGGAGGCAAAGAATTCCCAAAAGGTGACGAAATGGTGGTTAGGTGGAAGGGGGTTAAGATCATGGTTGGATGATGGTAGGGAGTGGGAGAGCAAGGTTCAATGTTGGAATGAGTTTGGCTTTGGTCAGAGGGACTGGTGGCAAAGAAGTGTTTCCATTGCAGGGATCAGGAGAAGGAGAGTAGGTCTTTGACAAGTTCAACATGGTTAAATTTGGGAGTAGGGGTAAAGGAAGAGAACTGAAACTTCTGTGGTACTGAGGGTTTTATGAGTGATAAGGCTTGAGCTATTTATTGGATTCTGTGTAAAAAGATGCCACATTATGAATACTCAGACTAACATGTATTTAGAGGAACTAGGAGACTTAAGTAGTGGAATAAAACTATTGCTGAAAGTATAAGATATAAGGTTACTCTTCTAGTACAAAGATTCAAATTTCTATCGAAGAAAGTGTTCTGATAAGATGAGATACTGTATGAATAAAAGGGAATGCAGCTTTTGTGATGAGAAGTCATTTCTAAAAGACATTGTTGGCATTTATAATACAATTAATTTAATTTATAATTAATTTAATGGGTCTGTGGAATTAGGTGGGCCAACCAGGAACCAATTTTTTTGCTTTATACTGTTGAACTCAGAATTAATGAAGTTAACATGCAAAATTTCTTATTATTTGTTCACTCAGTACGTATTATAGTGTGTACCAGACAGCTCAATAGCAACTGATAACAGAAGGTGACTATAGGCAGCATAAATTGTACTTATACCTTTGATGGATTCTCAGATAATAATTTATGAAAAAATAAGATTACTAACATTTTCAGACAATGTATGAAATTTTAGTTCCAGTTTGTCAAACATAGATTAAAGGAAACTTCACTGTTGATTTATGTATTGGACTGTTCATGTATAAGAACATTCACTTAAGAGCTCTGCATTATTTACATGAACATATTTTATGTAAACATAACACAACATGAATATTATTTCATGTGAATGTGATCTATTTACAACGGTGAGGAATCAGAATTAATTACCTTGTGATGGGATATTATTTAAGTTTTGTGTGCCAGATAACAAAGAAAACATTTACTACAGCTTATGATATTATCATATTTACAAGGTTTTCCTAATTCACATGACTCAATCATAAGTACAGCAAGAGGAGCGATGTAATAAGATGTATACAGTGTCTACCATGATTTTGTTATAAATACTTCCTAAACATTGCAGTGGATATAGCTGTAAGAAAGACATAGTGCAGCACAAGATATAGTGCAGCACACTGGTATATCCCTAAACATAGGAATACGTGATATTTCTTACATCCATATGGCTCAGAGGCACATTGGTGATGTTAAAGGCACATAGTCATTTATGTAAATGTGGTAATAATTATTTTTTTTCTGGATATCATTTGCCAAGGAAGGAAAAACCAGACCAAATGATGCTGGTAGCAGATATTCTCCGTGGACCATATGCTGGGCTGTGAAGTATAAATGCAGTTACAAAGGTATCCACTTACGCCTGTTCTGGCTGTTCTCTGGATATCAATTATCTGATATGATAGAAGGTTCTTTATTGTTACCATGATTAAAATTTAATAGATTGTACACACACTAGATACTTTTTACAGATAGAAGAAGGTAAAAAGCATATCATTTCTATACCATTAGCAAACCTATGTAAGACAATATTATCATTGTGTACTGTACTATCAAATGTAAACCGAATAGCTGTGTAAAACTATCAGATATTGTAATCCACAGAGAACATAATATTTAAAATGAATATATAAGTAATACTTTTATAAATACAACATTACATTCATATGGCAGAATTTTTAAAACCACAGGTTGTTTTGGTATTGCTTGCAGGTTTGGATTACTTGAAGTTATACGCCCTGTAGCAGCACAATGCTGCCCCCTGAAAAAGTAACACATATGTAAATCATCATGGTATTTAAGGAAGTACAAAACTTGTACAATACATTTTACATTGAATGGCAACTGTAAAACATTATCAAAAAATCAGATTCTATTTATGAACAGAAAAGTTTCACTGAAAGTGATTCGTGATCAAAGATATTTAACTACAGACTGTCTATCTAAGAAAACAAAATTTCTAATATATACACAGGAGACACACTATAATCTCTTCTGGAAAAGTTGACACAAAATTTCAAACATACCTTGATCTGAATTTCTGCATCTTTAACTGATGAAAAGAATACTTAACATTGTTTGAGCATACAATAATTTTTTGTTTCTTGTGATTCATTGTATTATTTAAGAGGAAAACAGGGAATGATATGTATTTTCCATTGATTCCAACTCATGCACAATATGCAAGTATGTACTCATTGTGTGATTTACAAGCAATATGTTGTGGCACATGTAGGTTTCAGAAAGTTAGAGACATTGTCTTTATTGGATCTCATTGATTGTTCAATTGATTGATTGACCGATTTTATTTCATGTTCCATAGGTCCAACTGTGTTGGGTCCACAAGCATATACAGACATTTGAGTACATAATTAAATGAAAATTTATACTGTAATTTCTCTGAGTAGCAATACAGAAAAAAGAAGACACAAATTTTTTTAGAATCATTAAAACACTACAGAAAAACATATACAGGGCACAAACGGATACAGAGCTCAAGTTAAATAACATTCTTAGAGGCATTATATTATCTTGTATTATATAATATTAAAATCTTACAATATATTTATTTAGAAATTCATCTAGACTGCAAAAACATTTTCTAGCAGAAATATTTTTAATGCTTTCTCAAACTTATTATTATTATGAATCTCTGTCTTTATTTCAGGAGGAAGATCACTGAAGAGTTTTGTTCCATTGTAGTGAACACCCTTTTGCACCAAGCTCAGATTTATATGCTTGCTGTGCATGTCATTCTACCTCCATGTGTTATGCTCATGATAATATTTATAGACCAAATGCATGAGAGAAAAAATATATTGGCATGTAATTGTGTATATTTTAAATTTTTGAAAGCTATTTCTACAGGAGTCTCTGGTCAGATATGAACCAGGACATGTTGATAACTAGTTTGTCAAAGGTGTCTTTTAAAAAGACACTATGGTAGAGGTGACAGATTTTGAAAATAAATGTGGGTATTTTAAATCACACTTCAAAGATGTTGAAAACTAACCATCCTGAAGATCCCGTTTCAGGTATTTTTGAATGAGCAACACTTGATAAATGTGAACAAACTCTTATGTCTCTTCTCACTCATAAAGAGTGTGTTATTATGAACAGTGGACCATTTGATGAAAATGTTTGCCATAGAGTCAAGGTTCAAGTTCTTTGTTTCTTGTTTATGGACATGCATGCTAACATTGTCATTCAGTTTCCATGTCATCATGGTGTTATTCAGGGAAAGTTATTAATCTTGTAAGGGTAGAGAAAGAACATTCTGCTGCACATGCAGAAATATTAATTGTTAAAGCAATCTTCATCAATTTCATCACCTCAGGAATCAATTAACCAATATGCATGTTTGAGTAAAAGAAGCATATTAAGTCTTCTGTACTTTCAATGAAATAATTTTTATACTTACTCACATCTAACATCATATTTGTGGGCAAAGCTTATCTTTCTGGGTCAAAGTCATCTTTATAAAATTCTGTTACATTCCTGCATGCAATCTTTAGTGCTGAGACAAAGAAATGTTTCTATTTCTCTGAACTGAGTCATAGTAGCTTTGGAAAATCGATCCTCAAAACACTGAATCATAATATCAAAAACCTCAGAATAATCATGGGGCTGACAAAAGCATAAGGCAGAGCACCATCATCAAGTTATCGAGAAATCTTTTGAATGTTTGGAAATTAAGGATCTTCAACATCAACTTTGTTGGTCAGTTCCAAGCAGCAATAGCCTCATATTTCATCAAAACTATCATCTGAGACACCATTAATATTGTCAATGGCTTTTTGGAGCAGTAGAGAGTAATTCTGTAGAAAAGTATTCAGAATTTCAGCTGCCTCTAAAATTTTAATAATTAGTGTAGTGACAAAGGTAAGTTTGAAAGAACACAGAAAATTTAAAAAACCTTTAGATTTAGCAGTGACTTCAGATTTTTTGCACTAAAGTTCCTTGAAGTGGTAGTCACATACAATAAATTTCCATTTGTATCCCCCACAACATCAACCAATACTGTTAGTACTGTATCAGCATTGTTCTATATTTTGTGTCTTTTAGGTATTCCCAAGATCCTTGTCTCAGCCAATGGATGACAATTCACATCTGCCAATTTTCTTCAGTTTTGTATCGATAAGGGCAAAGGCAGTCTGGTCATAGCAGCCACAGGCATTGGTCATGTGTGTGAGATGTGCTTGTATAAATGGGTGCAGGTTTTCTACTTCAGAAGAAGTAGAAAGCTTAATGTTTGATTGTCCCAATGTATGACACCTAGACTAAACAAAAGGACCATAGACTTATGAAAATCAATTGTGCATTCTGGTCCACACCCTCAGACTCACAATCAAGCATAATTTAGTTAATAAAGGCGTGTCTGGTCACATGTGTGGGAACAATACTAGATGGGTCTACTGGGGGTATAGAATATAGCCAAAGAAGGGAAGCATAAATGGTCACTGGAGTGTTTGAACCCTGGGAAAATGTCACAGGAAAGCTGTAGAACCTGAACTGTGAGACAATTGAAGATAGGTGCCTGTTATTCTATGAATGCCTACTTACAAAGATTCAAGCACTACTATTAAGTTGCCGGCTGCTGTGGCCCAGCGGTTCTAGGCGCTTCAGTCTGGAACCGTGCAGCTGCTACGGTCGCAGGTTCGAATCCTACCTTGGACATGGATGTGTGTGATGTCATTAGGTTAGTTAGGTTTAAGTAGTTCTAAGACTAGGGGACTGATGACCTCAGATGTTAAGTCCTATAGTGCTTAGAGTCATTTGAACTATCAAGTTGACTTTTAGCAATATACTACCTCTTTCAATGTATCATTCCCACAGAGGCCATGAAGACAAAATTAAACTAATTACCATGCAGACAGAAGCAGTGAAAAAGTAATTTCTTTTGTTCTCCATATGCAAGCAGAATGTAAACAAACCCTAATACGAGGTGTAACTTGAAGGACTCATTAACCGGATGAGAGTTAAATGTGGCAGACTGCAAGCACCTCTGGCGCAGCCTTGTAGACACTAATGCTGGTGAATATCAGCACGCTACAAGAGTGCACTGGAACTGTAGCTGGAGACCAGAGGGCATGATCACTAGGAGCAGATACACAGTAACATGATAACAATGATGTAATGGATAATCCAGTGGGCACTATTAGTCAATGGTAGGTAATAAATAGCTTATCTCCTGAACAGGCAGCATGGCAGAATATGATGAATAATGTTACAGGGAGACACCAACTCATAGTATATTCTGAAAGAAAATTACTGGTGATAATGGCTTCTCCATATGATAGTTGTTTCAAAAGGTATTAAGAATAAAAGATAGGAAAGTGCTGGAATTTGTAAAATTAAGATTATAAATAATAATGATCACATTTTAACAACCAAGATGTCATTGGATACATGTTGGTAAAAGCTGCCAATTCAGCTACTCAGAATTGTAATACAATATCCCAGAATGATACAATAGTGCAAAGTATTATAATTACATGATTAATTAATTAGTAGCAAAATAGTAGCAAGAAAACTATTTAAAGTGCTCACAACGGTTACAAATGCATAAACTGCAAACACAGCTAAGTTCAGTTTTTCAGGACAGCCACAAGTCACACTCAGGAAGTGTTATCGACTATTTTTGTTCTATAATATTACAAGAGCTCCATCAGAATCTCTGAAATTTACTCTGTGAAATATACAACAGAGTGGGACAATATGGACTCTTACATTGACATTAATGGACATATTCCATTTACAGTAAGGTAACTTCCATTTAAAGTACAGTAATTTGCTGATTACATTGCTAGCACCAAAGATTAAATAGGATGTATTGTTATAACCTTTAATCACCAATAATTGCGTGGATATTCAAACACACTATCTCTTATTCGACCGCCGCGCCGTGATATGCGGCCGGTGCCGTTCGTAGCTAGGTGGCACTCCCGCGCTCAGCCGAGTTGCGGAGCGCCTCTATCGCCATTTGCGCGTACTGTCGTGGCGGCACTGTTAAATGTCGTGGCACTGTCACAACACTTTTCCCCCCTTGAAAAAAAAAACCACTCACTTCCTTGGAGACATGGACAGTGCGGAGACATCCATGGCCTCTTGTGAGGCCCTGAGAAGATCCCGCGGAGAGACACGAGAGTATGGTCGAAAATGTCCAGGACGGTAGCTCGTGCGTGGAACGTGCCTCCTGGACGAGATGATGCGTGAAAACTCCGGAGCAGCATTCATAGGTGTCGTGGACCTGGGGGTGTGCTCCAGCGAGATGGGTCCCGGAGAAGGCGGCGACGCGACTGGGGCCGGTTCCGGTGTACTCGGAAGTGGTAGTGACGTCGGCTGCATCAACACGTACGGTAGATCAGTAGCAGCGACAGGACTGGCTTCTCCGGCAGGTGGAGGCGAAGGAAGGGGTGGTGGCATCGGCGTGGCCACCACTCGTCGGCGCATTTGGTCATCATGGCGAACAACCATGCTGTCCTCCATACGTATTTCACAAAGCCGGCGGCCGCGAAGAGCCTTGACCACCCCTGGAATCCATTTAGGGTGAGATCCATACCCTCGTGCCCACACATCGGCGTCCACCGAGTATTTTCCCGCACTAGGGGACACAGCACAAGGCCTGACAGGGTGAAGCAGGTGCAGTAGAGTGCGCGGTTGGCGGCCATGCAAGAGTTCAGCAGGGCTGCAATCACCCAGAGGTGTGAAGCGATAAGAACTCAGAAATTGCAGCAGAGCGTCATCTGTGGAAAAATCACTAAGGAATTTTTTCATCTGGCTTTTGAAAGTGCGGACAAGGCACTCGACCTCCCCATTCGATTGCGGATGAAAGGGCGGTGCTGTAACATGATGAATCCCTTGTCCAGTACAAAAATCACAGAAGGCCTGCGAAGAGAACTGAGGGCCATTGTCCGTGACGATTGTGGATGGAAGACCTTGGACAAAGCCAGCGTCGTCGCCGCAGTGGTGGGCGACGGACATCGAACAACAAACGGAAACTTCGAGAAGGCGTCAATCAACAGTAGCCAATAAGTACCGAGGAAGGGGCCGGCAAAGTCAGCGTGCACCCGTTCCCATGGCTGCGCTGGATCAGACCACGGAGAGGGCATTGTACAAGGTGCAGCCAGTTGTTGAGCACACTGACCACACGCAGCAACCATGTGGGTGATGTCCGAATCAATACCAGGCCAATAAACGTGCCTGCGGGCCAGAGACTTAGTTCGAGGAATAACCCAATGGCCTTCATGCAACAGTTTGAGAACATCTTTGCGAAGAGAGGCTGGCACCACGACCCGTGGAGATGCGACATCCGTGGCCAGAAGAACAACACCATCACGAACAGACAGACGAAGGCGGAAGGCATGGTAGTTGCGAAGGGGATCCGATGCCCAGCCCTTGGTCCTGTCCAGCCAACCCCGTTGAACAAAACCTATCACCTGACGCAGGACCGGGTCCCGCGCAGTAGCCGATGCGACCTGCGAACCTGTAAGTGGAAAGCCCTCGACCGCACGACGTTCTTCCTCATCAATGTGGAAACAGAGTAGTTCATCACGATCAAAAACCGGGTCGGGGCCCATCGGCAATCGCAACAATGTGTCAGCGTTGGCATGCTGGGCCGTGGGGCGATAGTGAATCTCATAGTGAAAACGAGACAAGTATAAGGCCCAACGTTGCAGGCGGTGAGCTGCCTTATCTGGAAGCGACGCCGATGGGCTGAACAGAGAGACCAGCGGCTTGTGGACGGTGATGAGGTGAAACTTAGAACCATACAAAAAAACGCTGAACTTTTTTAGAGCATAAATGATAGCGAGTGCCTCCTTTTCGATTTGAGAGTAACGCCGTTGCGCATTGTTGAGGGTCTTGGAAGCATAGACGATGGGTTGTTCCGACCCATCCTCATACCGATGGGCGAGAACAGCCCCTACACCATACTGTGACGTGTCAGTCGCCAGAACCAAGTGCTGACCCGGACAGAATGTGGCAAGACAAGGCGCCGACTGCAAATGAGCCTTCAGGCGGACAAAAGCCTGCTCACACTCGTCGGACCAACAGAAAGGGACGTTTTTGCGTAACAGCTGATGCAGAGGATGAGCTACCGCTGCCTCGGATGGAATGAATTTGTGATAATAAATCAATCTTGCCTAGAAACACCTGAAGTTCTTTGACTGTAGATGGCCGGGGTAGAGCGTTAATGGCCGCAACGTGCTAACGTAGAGGACGTATACCCTCACGGGACAAGTGGAAACCAAGATACACAATGGAGGGTTGGAAGAACTGTGACTTGTCCAGATTGCACCTCAACCCAGCCGAATGCAAAACCCGAAACAGTGAACGTAAATTGCGAAGGTACTCCTCAGTGGAGGCCCCCGTGACAACAACGTCATCCAGATAGTTTATGCAGCCGGGAACGGAAGCCATGAGCTGTTCCAAAAACCGCTGAAAAATGGCCGGCGCACTAACGACGCCAAATGGTAACCGCTGGTACTGATACAACCCACAAGGAGTGTTGGTGACGAGAAATTCCTTGGAAGAAGCATCCAACGGCAACTGATGGTATGCCTCCGATAAGTCAAGTTTGGAAAAGAACTGGCCCCCAGCGAGCTTGGTAAATAACTCCTCAGGACGGGGAAGAGGATAAGTGTCAATGAGGCTCTGAGCGTTGACAGTGGCTTTAAAATCACCACACAATCGCAGACTCCCGTTTGGTTTAGAAACCACCACGATTGGTGATGCCCATTTGCTGGAGATAACAGGAAGGAGAATCCCTGAAGCTGTTAACCTGTCTATCTCAGCCTTCACAGGTGCACGCAACGCCACCGGAATAGGGTGTGCCCGGAAAAACTTAGGGCGAGCTGTAGGTTTAAGACTAATGTGGGCTTCAAAATCCTTGGCACGACCCAGACCAGCAGAGAACAAGGACGAAAATTCAGAACACAATCCATCCAGCTGTTGATACAGAATATCCTCAGATATGAGGTGCACATCATCATCAATGGAGAACCCGAACAACTGGAAAGCATCATAACCGAACAGGTTTTCAGTGCCCGCATGATCCACCACAGAAAACGTGAGGGGCCTAACAACAGACCTGTAGGCAGTGGAAGCATCAAACTGGCCAATGATAGGAATTTTCTGTTTACTATAAGTTCTCAGATTTCGCGTAACTGGAGACAAGGGAGGGGAGCCCAACTCCAAATACGTGCGAGAATTAATGAGAGTTACTGCAGAGCCAGTGTCCACTTGCATGCGAATGTCTTTATCCAGAACACGAACAGTAACAAACAACTTATTTGTTTGAGAAAGCACACAGTTAACATCCATGTCCGATGCCTCGTCCTCGTCGACAGGAACTTTAGGGGACTGACACACAGAAGCAATGTGGCCTTTTTTCCTACATGAATTACATGTGGCCCAATGTTTTGGACACGCGGCCCTGTCATGCTGTACGAAACAACGTGGACAAGAAGGAAGTGCGGAACGAACCTGCTTCTGTGGTTCCTGTTTTCGCTGCAAGCGTTGCGGCCCAACGCGACATTGTTTACGCGAGTGAACCGCCGCCACATCTTCGTTCTCCTGTGAAACAGGCAAATTGTCCGTGTCGAAAGTTGACTGTACAGCGCCTACATCACACCACGCATGTATTTGCGCGCCAGCAGCGATTGAGCGATGCTTAGAACTTCCAACAACAACGGGTTTGGCAGTTGTAGGACATGTTGCCGAACTTCTGTATCAGGAGAAAGCCGTAAAAGCCGTAGAATAGCATTCCTAACCATTGAATCAGCATAAGACTCATGATGAGTGTCCGTGACAAACTGACATTTCCTACTCAGACCGTGTAGTTCCGCCGCCCAAGCCCGGTAAGATTGATGGGGCTGTTTACGACACTGGTAGAACGCCACGCGGGCGGCAACGACATCGGTGTTTTTTCGGTAATAGTTAGACAATAAGTCACTCATTTCTTGGAAGGACAGAGAGGCAGGTTCCCACAGAGGGGTCTAACTGAGATAGCAGCTGATAGATCCGTGGGGAAATTCAAGATAGAAATAATGACTTACACATAGGAGCGTCGACAACACCGAAAGCCAAGAAGTGTTGCCGCAAACGCTTCTCATAATCCTCCCAATCTTCAGCGGCCTCGTCATAAGGAGGGAATGGAGGCAGAGAAGAGGAAGACAGACGATGAGTAAGCGACGTCGACAATGCCTGAATAGCAGCCGTCAGCTGTGTTTGTTGTTCAATGAGCACTTGCATAAGCTGTTCCATGTCTGCCCCATCACGAACACACAAATCCACAATGCAGTGAAAATATCCGAACTCGTCACCAAAAAGTGTTATAACCTTTAATCACCAATAATTGCGTGGATATTCAAACACACTCACTTAGAAACAATAGCTCGTTACATGATAACAACTCAGTATCTCTTATTCGACCGCTGTGCTGTGACATGCGGCCGGCGCCGTTCGTAGCTAGGTGGCGCTCCCGCGCTCAGCCGAGTTGCGGAGCGCCTCTATCGCCGTTTGCGCGTACTGTCGTGGCGGCACTGTTAAATGTCGTGGCACTGTCACAACATGTATAACAGTGTTTGTAATGTACATGGCAGTGTGCATCCAAAGATACACCTATTGTTTTGAATCTAACTCTTGAAAAACCAATGCAGTTCAGTTACTCCACTAACATCAAAAAATGGTAAACTTCTTTTGTTTGTTACAAAATTCGTATTTCCACAGGAATTTATTTGATCAAATGCTCTAGATAACCAGTCTCAGCTACCTGCCATGTTATCCTAACAGAAATATTTTTCAAAAAACATGTTTTTATGTATATTTTTGGCGATACATTTGTAAAGATATTTTGAAGATGTATTTTGACAGACATTGCAGCACGATGATATTTTGTTCAATGCAGAAAAGTTGTCTATACACATGCCCAAAGTGGCAGCTGAAATTTACATTTCTATTTCCCATAAGAATAAAGATTACTTAACAAACGGAAGCTGCTTACCACATTTTGATGCTAAACAATGGAAAACCCAGGGTGGAAGAATGATAATAGTATGAAAAGTATAGATGCTACTCACCATATAGCAGAGATGCAGAGTCACAGATAGGAACAACAAAAAGACTGTCAAACGAAGCTTTCAGTCAAACGTGCCTTCAACAGAATCCAACAACAACAACACTACACACACACACACACACACACTCACACACACACACACCAATGCAATCTATGGCTGCCAAGGCCAGACTGTGCACATCAGTGCACAATATGAGAAGAAAACTGAGCACTGGGGGTAAGTAAGGAGGAGGCTGGGATGGGGAGGGGGAAGGAGAGCAGGCTAGGGGTGGTGGCCGGTAAAATGTTGCCTGGCGGGAGCATACAGGACAAGGTAGGGAGAGGGTGGGGCAGCTACGTCCAGTCAGGACGTTAGATGGTGGACGGGGCAGGGGTCAGCAGAAAAAAGATAGAAGTAAAAAGACTGTGAACAGGGAAGGATATAGGTAAAGGACAGTGACTAACGAAGATTGAGTTCAAAATGGTTCAAATGGCTCTGAGCACTATGCGACTTAACTTCTGAGGTCATCAGTCGCCTAGAACTTAGAACTAATTAAACCTAACTAACCTAAGGACATCACACACATCCATGCCCGAGGCAGGATTCGAACCTGCGACCATAGCGGTAGCCCGGTTCCAGACTGTAGCGCCTAGAACCGCACGGCCACTTCGGCCGGCCAATGAAGGTTGAGGCCAGGAGGGTTACGGGAATGTAGGATATATTATAGGGAGAGTTTCCACCTGCGCAGTTCAGAAAATCTGGTGTTAGTGGGTATGATGCAGATGGCTATTCAGCATCTCCTCTACTGGTGAATAGCAATATCCTTTTCATAATATTGTCATATTTTGATGTTAGTGTAGTAACTGAAATGCATCGGTTTTTCATGAGAGAGATTTGAATCAATAAGTATATATGTGGAACATTATCTTGTACAATAAGAATACTACATTATCTTTGAATGCACATTGCCATGGATGTTGCAGACACTGTTGTACATCCAACTCAATTTCTGGCACCAGCAATGTAATCACCCAACTAGTGTACTCTGCCGGCCAGTGTGGCTGAGCAGTTCTAGGTGCTTCAGTCTGGAACCGCGCGACTGCTACAGTCGCAGGTTCGAATCCTGCCTTGGGCATGGATGTGTGTGATGTCCTTGGGTTAGTTAGGTTTAAGTAGTTCTAAGTTCTAGGGGACTAATGACCTCAGATGTTAGGTCCCATAGTGTTCAGAGCCTACTGTACTCTTAAGTGTAAGTTACCATACTGTAAATGGAATATATTCATTAATATGAAAGTAAGGTTACATATTGTCCCACTTTGTTGTTTATTTCACAGTGTAAATTTCAGTGATTCTGATGATGCTCTTGTAATATTATAGAACTAAAGTGATCACTAAAACTTACTGAATGCGGCTTGTGGCTCTCCTGAAAAACAAAATTTCAGCAGTTGCTGTTTCCTCTGCAGGCAATGCCTGCTCTCACTAAACACCACAGCTAAGTCCACGGTGAGTGGAGAACTGAGTAAACACAAAAAATGATAGCAAGTCAAAGTCCAGAGCAGGATTGGCATCAGTATAGAAGCTACGCATTATTGGAAACAACGCAAATAGTGTACTATATGAAACTGGAGCATGGACTCTTGAGTAGATCCAAGCTGCTATTGGCCTCACCTACATGCCTCGGTGGATATACCTCTTGTGGCACCTGCTAAACGTAGTGCCATTGATTGTGTCCACTGGGGGAGGGGGAGGGGGGGGCGTATTAAATCCACTCTCCTGAAATTGGCACACAGAGCTGCAAATGTCGTATCCTATGATGGTGACGGCAGGATTGGATGCATGGAGAGGCAGCACTTGTCGCCAGTGGATCTAGGACCATAGGCTCTTGCCCAGCAGGAGACCCAGTCGAGGACTGTGTGGGTGGCAGAGGTGTTAGTGTGCCCAAAGGAGGAGACTGCTCTGGTGCCACTGTTGGTGACTGGGGGACAGGGCAGAGGAAAAGGATATACTAAGGTGCAAGAGGCAAGTGGAGAGGGTGAGAGACATGGTTAGTGGTGCCCCTGGTGTCAGGTGTGGGGTTTGGAGGGGGCAGCAAGTTCATCAACATTATACGACTGCGGTCACAGCAGGAGCTGGTTGTGATGATGGGTTAAATGGACATACCTGGCTGTGACGTCAAACAGCCTAAGGCCCGTGTCATCTACAATGTCCCTTCAGCCCATACCAGACACCAGGTGAATATATGTGCCAAGACACAGGCACCCTGCAGAGAGATGGACCTGTAGGTAAGATGGGTGCACCGTACAGGATATGGGAGTTCTAACACCTGTGCCTGTGGAGTGTTTGGCAGGGCCAAGTCCATACATGGGTGTGGCCCTATAGGTTGTGAGGAAGCTGTGAAAGCAACCTAGGTCAATGACACCTGTAAGACCTTCCTTATCTAGAATTTAAGACTGTGGACCATCCGCCCAACCTTCATGTAGGAGGTGGGGTGAAGAGGAGTGGTGGTCATAGGATTGATGGCATTGTGGCGACAGGAGACCTGCAGCTTAGTCAATGTAAACTGGGGCCAGTCATCTTAAGCCAGGGTGCAAGATGCCCCCTCAATGGTGATAATCCTCTCAATGGCATGCGTGATGACAGGGTTGGTAGTGTACAGCATGTGTGCCACATACAGGAATCTGGAAAGTGTGTCCACTGCCAGCAACCAAGTAGCTCCCTGAATTGTCTCATCAACACTGACATGGACACTCTCACAGGAATGGACAATTGTGTCATGGTGAAAACCATTGTACTGGGATGCCTTATTGAGGCAGCAAGCATGGCAGGAGCAGCACACCAATTTAATGTTGGCAAAAATGCTAGGCCAATAACCTCATGTGCACCACATCCTCCAACGTGACACATGAAGGAGATGGGGGATGCAGAGTCAGAGAGGGAGCAGTATGCAACTCAGCTGTCAGAGCCCTACAAGACCAATGTTAAGATGCCCTGCATGGTTTTGAGTGAGTAGGGTCAGGTTATAAAAAATATGCTCCAGCCATTCTTTCTTACCACTGACAAAACCTTCCTCAGCCAGCACTGGACAACAGGACAATGCTGAGGCTACTTCATGCACCATTATGAGGAATTCATCAAGGGTCATTTACAGGCATTGATCCAGGGTAAAACAAATAGTTTCCTGGCTATCAAATCCCATGTTGGTGCCAAGAAGGTGGTGGGACTGTTACACCCCTCACAGGGAGACTCTTGATAAGCAATAATAAAGAACAGGTATACAAGAACACAGGTTTATTAAGGCCTCAGTGAGAGATTTACTAACAAAAGAAAAATTCTTCTCAATAAAAAATAATGCAACTTCTCAGACAATAACAGGCACATACCTGGAACACACAGTGAATAAATGTAGTGGGACACGAAGACTACGCCACTGATGATCCCTAATGATGAAGGTTGAGCATTTGGCATAGCTGCCCGACAGATACATCTCAAGATATTGCTGGAAAGTCATAGGTCCCACTGTGGTGGCTTCTGATTGAGCTCTGACTCATGGGCTGCTAAGAGCTGGCACAAAGAGCTTTGGAGGACTGAACTGCCAAAGGCACCACATATGGCCGAAGCGTGTAGGAATTCATGCCGATACTGTTCTGTACACAAGACACAGTGGAGAAATTAAATCCCTGACAGGGAGGAACTCTAGTGACACTTGTCCTGCTGTCTGTCATCCTTGTTGTGATGGATACAGCCTGGGGAGGCAATGCCTTGTACAATCCATTTAGATGATCTTCAGATACATGGAATCCCTTCCCCATAAGAGGATGAGAGAGACAGTAGTTGATTTTGCCATCAGGGTCAATTTATATGGCAACAGCAGGGCCCCTTGGTAGATGTTGGTCCCAAGCACTCTGCTCAACATCCATTGGTGTTGACCCAAGCTTGGGCAATGGAAGATCACCCTTCACAGGGGAAGACAAAGGAGCCATCAGATGTGAAGCCTGGGCAACAGCGTCCTGCTGTGATGCAGACAACATCCCATACTTTCATTATGTCTTTGGTTGTTGTCCTCGGTGTCGATGTACTGGCTGCTACACTGGCTGGAAAATAGGTTGTTACAACTACTGTCTACTGTAAATGATGTATCCGACAGATGCACATTTACATTTCACAGTCTTTTACTTTCACTGTTCACAGCCCCCCAATATTACACAGTTATATGACCAGTGCACTATTGTTTTAACTTTCCATAAGCCTCATTAACAGTTTGCAGGCAAACATCCACATACTGCTACAATAGTTTACTGCTGAATATCTATGTGCAGTAAGAACATAACCACAAAGTGCACAGTTCTTGAAGAATCGAAAGGTACATATGGAGCAGACACTGTCACTGCTTTAACACATGGCCTAATTGTGTTACACTTATTTCACTGTTAAGTTGATGCATTGTTGTCATTCTAACCAACACAGGTTCCTCATCTGAAACTCGGCCGTGGACTGACTGTCTCATCACCCAAAATCGGTCCCTTATATATCCTCAACAACAATAGGTGTTGGAACTACACATTATTCTAAGTTAAATTTATGGAAATTACAATTAAAACTTAACTCATTAAATTAACTGAATACATAAAAAAAATGTGTTCCATTTAACAGTTTCTTCTACTACAAGGCTTAGGGTGAATTATTTGTTTAAATGATGAAATGAAAATATATAGTTACATAAACAATACTTTTGACAAAACTGTTAATTACTTTGGAATTAATGAAGGGCTGGGTTCGCTAACATGTTTTCGAATAGAGCCAAATAAATACTTAAAGAATGCTGGGGTTTTGCCTTACAAATGTCTTTATTTATTACAGAATTTATATTTCTTTGTAAGTCAACAACAGACTTTAGTTACAAAACAATTACTGCTTTCCCCCTATAACAAAAGATACTAACTATGAATAGTCGAAATAAATTAGAAAATCATTTACATACATAAAACTAAGCACAAAATTAGATCTGGTGTTATATTCTTTAAAACTGAAGGCCAACCTTTCTCTTTTATGAAAATACAGATTATACTCGAATATGTTAATAGTAATTAGTCAAAAGTGAAAAATGAATTTAAAGAGGCAGATGGCAAAACAAGGAGGGAAGTACAATTATCCCAGCTTGCTTCATCACAACTTGGAACAAGGAAAGGCCCGGAGTTTGTGTTCGTTGCCAATGGTAGTTTTCTAGGGCAGACTTGGTTCAGATGTTTGCAACAGCATGACCCATTTGGGAGTTGCATTTGAACAATTGCCTGTCCCAACAGCTGGGCCACTACAACTGGAGTCAAATGGTGGCAATGTCAGGAGAATGTTAGGACACAGACGGCATCACAGATGGAAAAGTGATGCACATACGACCTCGTAATGGCGGTTTCTTTGGCTGCCGTGGATGGAGGAGGGAGAGAAGTGATAACTGCGGCTATCCATGCAGTTATTCATCTGGACTGGTCCCCTCCTGTGCTGTCAATTGAGAGGAGGCCAGAAAGGTGAAGAGTGCATTGTGCAGTGAGTGGTGATGGTGAAGCTTCAATAGATCATCCTTAAACATTTGAATGAACTGCTCCACCAGACCACTCAATACTGGGTGGAAATGTGCTATGTGGATAAGAGTATTTCTATTGGATGCATGCAAAGACATGAACTCGGCTCGGCAGACTTAAACTGAGGCCCATTGTCCATGACTCTTGTTTCTGGCAGACCTTTGATCAGAAAGATATGGTTTAAGGCTTGAATCACAGGCTGAGATGATGTAGGAGACATCTGGGAGATGTATGGAAAACTAGATCCTGCATAGATCACGATCAACCATGAATGGCCAAGAAAATGGCCTGCAAATTCAAGTGTAGTCGTGACCATGGTGTTAATGTCTCCAGCCATGGAAAGTAGCAACTAGATGGGGCTGCTTGTTTGCTTTCACAAGTTGCGCACATGGCCACCAAGACAGCAATATTACTATCAATCCCCTTCCAATACATGTTGCTTCGGAAGGAGTATGATACCTCAATCACTTGGTGGAGCAGGTGTAAAATATGGCATTAAAGAGAGGATGGGATGATCACTCAAGTCCAGCCATTTTTGCCCTGAAGCAACAAGACACCACTGAGGGCAAAGAATTCATGCCAGTGGTGCTAATAACCTTGAACGTCTGGGCTGACTATCTGCTGGGAGTCTGATAGCCATCCCCACTGGACCAGAAGGAGAAATTTATTAAGAACCACATCCTCTGCAGAACGCTGGGCCACCAATTTAGCATCAATAGGAAGTGAGACAAGAGCTGCTTCATCTTCAGTATCTAAGTGGGTACAGACTTCCACACTGGAATCAAAGGAAGAGTTCTGACCTACCAGCAACCATGAAAGTAGGTCAGTGTTGGCATGGCGAGTTGTACAATGGCAGTGAACTTCATAGGAATCACTGACAAGAAACAGAGACCATCATTGAAGGCGGCAAGCTGATTTTGTGGGGATGTTGGCATCAGTGCAAAATAGTGGCAGTAATGGTTTGTGGTCGGTCAGTAGGATAAAATGACATAGTCATGGAATTTTTTTTAAGCAAAGACAATGACCATGGCTTCTTTTTCTATTTGTCTATAGCTGCACTGGGCCGATGCCAATGTATTTGAGATGAAGGTGATAGTTCATTTCACCCCACCAACTATATGCAATGGGATGGCTCCTACACAATAAATGGATGCATCCACCTTGAAGCCACAGAAAGTGACAGATTGTAAGCCATCAGACAGATGGGCTGAATCAATGCCTGCTTAAGGGTCTGGAAAGTGTGGTTGCTAGTAGTGTCCCGATTACATGCCACATTCTTGCATAAGACACAGTGCAGCAGAGAAGCGACAGTTGCACCATGGAGAAGGACCTTAACAATAGTAATTCCGAGGGCCAACATGGATTGAAGTTGCTTAACATTTGTCAGTGGTGATAAATCCTGCATAGCCTCGACGTATTTCAGAATTATCTAGATTCCTGAAGTGCTGTGGATATGATCCAGATATTCCACTTCAGGGATGAAAAACTGGCACTTCTCCCAGTTACAATGAAGATTTGCAGCTTGGAGGAAGGAGGAAAGAGCATCTAGATTATCAGACAAGTCTTGTATGGACCATCCTGCAATTTTGATGTAATCTAGGTAGTTGGCTGTGCCCAGCTATTCCTGCCTAATGTGTTCCAAATATTGCTGAAATATCACTAGGGTGCTCTCAATACCAATAGGGATGCAGTTGTAGCAGAAGAGACAGAAAGGTGTGTTGCTTACCAGCAATTTACACAACACCTGATCCAGCAGAAGCTGTAGATATATATCCTTGAGGTCAGTTTTCACACAGACCTTGTGCCCAGTCAGTTGGGTAAGAATATCGTCCATCTTTGGAATAAGGTAAGCATCCTCAATGGATTGTGCATTAATCGTGTTGAAATCACCAGATATGTGGAGGAAACCATCTGATTTGTCGACCGACATGATTGGTGTTGTCTACAGAGTTTTGGAAACAGCCATCAAGATGCTAGTGTCTTGCAACTTATCCTTCAGGGTGAATGAGACATTCCTAGCCTCGAAAAAGGGGGGCATGGCTGTTGGGAGGAGGATAATATGTGCTCCAAAACCCACAATGCCCATAGTACAAGGTTCAAATACTGAATGATACTTCTCATGAAGAGGGAAGAAGTAAGGATTGTCAGTGCCCGGCTGGATGCCACTGCTCAAATTGTGCTCTTCTGGTCCCAAACCTGCAAAGATGTCAAGTCTTAATAAATCTGTAACCCCTGGGTTATCACTGATAAGGAGGTGCCCTTTACAGATAATTGTCCCACATTGGAAGAGGGCTGTGAACTGTCCTTTGACTATGTGATGAAGCAAGCCGGGATAATGGTAATTCTCCTCTTGTTTTGCCATCTGCCTCCTTTAAATTCGTTTTGTTACTTTTAATTATTTACGATTAGCATACATGAATATAATCTACATTTTCATAAAAGAGAAAGGTTGGCCCTCAGTTTTAAAAAATATAACACCAGATTTAACTTTGTGCTTATTTTTATTTATGTAATTGATTTTCTAATTTATTTTGGTTATTCCTAGTTAGTAACTTTCATTATAGGGGTAAGTCATTAATTGTTTCGTAACTTAAGAGTCTATTGTTGACATATAAACAAATATAAATACTGTAATAATTTTAAACATTTGGAAGATGAAATGCTAGTATTCTTAAAGTATCTATTTGATTATAGTCAGAAACATGTTAGCAAAGCCAGCTCTGAATTAATTCCAAGTTTATTAACAGTTTTATCAAAAGTATTGTTTGCATAACTATATATGTTTATAAACAAATAATTCGGCCTAACTCTTGCAGTAGAAGAGACTGTTAAAAAGATGAAATATTTTTATGTATTCAGTTAATTTGATAAGTTAAGTTTTAATTGTAATTTCTGTAATTTAACTTTGAACAATGTGTAGTTTCAGTACCGATTATTGTGATGATGCGTAAGGGCCCAATTTTTGGTCATGAGACAGTCAGTCCACGACCGAGTTTCAGACAAGTAACCTGTGCTGGTTATAACAACAGCAATGCTTCAATTTAACTGTGAAATAAGTGTTAAACAATTAGGACATGTGTAAAAAACCAATGACAGTGACTGCTCCATACATACCTGATTATTCTTCTAAAACTGTGAACTTTGTGGTTAGATATTACTGCTCGTAGATGTTCAACAAGAAACTGTTGTAGCAGTATGTGGAGTTTCGCCTGCTAACTGTTAATGAGGCTTGTCGAAGGTTACATAATAGTGCACTGGCCATATAACTGTGTATTATTAGGGGGTTGTGAACAGTGAAATTAAAGTACTGAAAAACATAACTGTACATCTGTCAGCTACATCATTTAAAGTAGTCAGTGTCGGAATCCACAAACTCCATTTCAGCCAATGTAGCAACGAAGTAAGTCGACACTGAGGACAACAAATGAAATAAATAAAAACAGGTGGAAACACCACAACTTCCACTACATCATTGCTTGTAATTGCAGAGGCACTGAAAGAATGGTTGCACTGGAGGAGAGCCTAACCATTGGTAGGGGTTCCATATGATGGTCAAGGCAGTAGAACGGGTGTCCACTTAGAGGTCGATAGGGTGATCATTGACAGAAATCTGGAAGGACTTTTGTTGGTCTCCGGACAGGAAGAATGGCATGGACTTCAAGCGTCTCTGGGGCCACCATGCCTGATTCCTCCATCAGGAAAATATTCACTTGAGCTGAATCCATATGCATCTTGGTGGAGGCCTGGCAGACCTCTACTTTGTGACCTGTCTTGCCGCAGGAGAAACATTTGGCATGGTGAAACTGGCACTGGTATGAAGGATGCGTGAGGAAACAGTTAATGGAGGAAGGCAACTGTTGGGGGCTGTTGGCAGGGAATGTCCATTTACCAATAGGCGGAGAGTCTGTAGGGAACAGGGGCTGCCGATTTAGCAAGCGGGACAATGGATCTAGTATGGAAGCTGATGCAAAGATGAACTGCTTGAAAGCTCAAATAATCTGACGACAATCATCCAATGTGGGGTCTATCAGTTTCAGTAAGTCCATCTGAAGCCCTTCAGCAGGTGCATGTACCAGGAGCATGTCTGAAATGTGTAACATGGCATAAGACTGTTTATGTGCTTCATTGGAACACCAAAATTGGCACTCTCGAGAAAGACCTTGGAGTGTCGTGGTCCATTTCCAGTAGGATTGACCCCCTGCTTATGGCAGCTGAAAATTTTATGTTGTGGCACAACAACACGGCCTTCGAGGCAAAGTATTCTTGCAAGCAAAATTAGGCAAAATTTTCTTGCAAGCAAAATTTCACTTCCTTGTATGATGCTGCATGTGGTTCTAATTCAGATTTCAGTTTCTGAATGAGTTGGTAAACCTCTGGTCCAACATAGACAAGGAGAAATGCCCTATGATGGGAATCACATGAGATACCAAACACAAGAAAATGCTGCTTAAGGTGCATCATGTAGTTCATCTAAGATTTTAATTTCTTGTCAAAAGGGGGAAAGGGTGGAGTTCCGCCACAAAATCCTTTAGCCATGAGGTCCAGCTGAGAAGGGCATTGGAATCCATCGGTAGACACTGTTGTAAACCTCACTACCATGGTGATCAATCTTTATGGGACCACCTGGATCCAAATATCTCATCGCCACTGCTGTATCTCCATGGGAAGATGCTTGATAAGCAGTAATAAGAAACAGGTAAACAAGAACAAGAGTTTATTATGACCACAGTAGAGAATTTTAATAACAAAGAAAAAAATCTTCACAATAAGAAATAATGCAACTTCCCAGACACTAACAGGCGTATGCCTGGGACACACAGTGAATAAACGTAATGGGATATGTAGACAAAGCCACTGATAATTCCTAACAATGTACACTGAGTGTACGGCATACCTGGCTAACAGGCATGTCTCAGGATATTGTTGGAAAGTTGTAGGTCCTGCTGCGCTGGCTTCCAACTGGGCTCTGACTGATGGCCTGCTAAGAGCCAATGCATGAAGTGGCCCAGAGCTCTGGTGGAGCGAACTTCCAATGTATTGGCTTGTGCCACTGTATATAGCCACGGCATGTAGGAATTCCTGCCAATCCAGTTCCGCACACATACATGTTGGAGGAAATAGGCCCCTGACAGGGAGGACCTCTGGTAGCACTTGTCCTGCCACCAGTTGTCCTTGTTGTAATTGATGCAATCTGGGGAGGCGATGCCTTATACATATGCTTCAGTGTCAGAGGGGTTGCCGATCACTTTAGGTGGACATTGGGTACATGTAGGGTCAGAACGTCAGCACTTGTGTGTCAGCTGGTGGAGAGAAAACTGATTTCGTAGTAGCACCCACTCAAGAACCACAACTGGCACTGCAGACTCTGTGCTGCCTTGTCTGAGAGTTTAGAGCAAAGCGCGAACAAAGGATATCAAGATTTTGTAGTCAGTCAACAGGTGGAATTTGCAGAGATACAAATACATACGAAATTTCTTGATCTTATATATGATCATTAAAGCCACCTCCTCTATATGGGAATAGTTGAGCTGCAGAGCATTTAACAATTTTGAGGCGAAGGAAACTGGGCATTCAGAACCATCTGATGACTTGTGGGACAAAACTGTCACAATGTTGTACAAGAACCCATCCATAAACAGTGTTAATGGCAGCGTATATGGCATCAGACATGGTGCTGCTTGATATCATCCTTTAAGTACTGAAAAGCCTGTTGACAAGTGGTCAGCTACACAAGTTTGATGCCCTTTTTTGCAGCTGATTAAGAGGGTGCATGAGCTGCACCAACTGTGGAATAAACATGGCATAGTACGTGATTTTACACAGAAACAACTGCAACTGTTCAAGGTTATTAGAGACTGGTATATTGATAAATGCATCAACGTGGTCATGTGTGTGCATGATGCCCCTGCGGCTGAGAATGTACCCAGGTATTTGACACTGGTGGCAAAGAAACTGCAGTTTTCTAAATAACTGATAGTTTAAACATTTTTCTGGAGCCTTTTAAAAAGGGACTCAAAGTTCTTGTGATGTTCTTTGTGTGTCAGCTTCATAATGATAATGATTTCAAAATAATTAACACAATGTGGAATACATTGAATCACTTAATCTAAACAATTTTGAAAAATTGTGTGTGTACTTGCAACTTCAAATGGTTAACAGGCTAAATTGAATAAGCTGAATGATGTATTTAAAATTAGCAACCGACATGAAACATCATCAAGGGGCAGCTGGAGATACATGTCCTTTAGATCCATCTTTGAACAATACTGAGCTTCAACCAGTTTAGCTGACAACTCACCTGGGCGAGACGTTGTGTAGAGATCAACATTACCTTGAAAGTCTCTTCGGGTTTGCTGCCGGATCCTAAAATCAACTTGACTCAATATTTCGGTGATCCAGCTGATCTCCATCTTCAGGAAAATGCTGCTTCTGCTGATGAGTCCCGCTAAGAACTGATGCCAGGCTGCAAATTGACGTCCTATATAGGGCACGGTTCAGTACACGGAGCATGTACCCCCCATCACGGATGCTGCCCTCCAAGACAGGGAGGTGGCGCTGCCCTTAGTCGAACACTGCTGGCAATGATATATCACACTCAGGGCCTCACCAAAGAATGTTCAATTTTGATGCGAGACAATACAGGATTCAACGTCAGGCTAAGAGGAAACCCATTGTCTCTGTTGATTAAATTATCCTCCAACCTAACTTCAATCGCCTCTTTATAGACACTGTTCCAAAAACCGGAAATGTTGGCGACTAACACAGTTTCATCAAATTTCATACTGTGTCCCTCATTTAAGCAGTGTTCTGCTACTGCCGATTTTTCCGGCTGTTGTAGTTTCGTATGACGGCCATGTTCCACACACCTGTCATGCACTGTGCGAATCAAACAGCCAACGTAAGCTTTCACACCTTGACACGGAATTTTGTACACACCAGGTTTCCTAAGCCCCAAATCATCCTTCACAGAGCCTCCAGCATAAAGAAGAAAGGCCACCGATCTATGTTCCTCTTCGTGCACCCCTGGAGATGGTCCAAACTCCATTGCTCGATGAATCTGCTTCTTGGAGTATCCATTTTCCTTAAAAACAGCCATTAAATGCACAAGTTCTTGGGTTAAGCTATCTGCGTCGGAAATGGCTTATGCTCTCCTTACCAAAGTCCTAAGGATGCCACTGCGTTGGTGTGGTGGATGACAACTCTTAGGATGCAGATACAAATCTGTGTGTGTCGGCTTTTGGTGCACACTGTGTCCAAAAGTACCATCTGGAATCCTTCGCCGACCGAGATGTCATCGCTCACAAAACCTGGCAGTGTGGTATCGAGTCAAGTTGATTTTAGGATCCGACAGCAAAAACGATGAGACTTTCAAGACTTATTACGCTGCGAAAGCCTACGTAATCAGATCAACATAAGATTGGGAATTAATAGTGGACTTGAAATCACCACAGATACATAATGACCCAATCAATTTTTTAATGAGTGCCATAGCCATTGCCCATTGGCTGGTATTAACTATGGAAATAAAGCCTTGGTCCTGAAGCCATGCAAGTGCTGCCTGAGCAGCATCACAATCCACAACTGGAAGTGGGTGAGTTCATCAAAATTAAGTCACTGCAGAAGGATGGTAAGAAATGTGAGCCATAAAGTTATGTGCAAAACTGAGTGCTGATTCAAAAATCTCCTTATATGAAGTGGACAGGGCGTAAATATCAGAAAAATATACTTTGTCTAACACTAAATTAACTAGCTCCCCCACTTGGAATCCAAAGCCAGTAAAGGCATCCAAGCCAAAAAAGTGAGTAGCATTAGGGGAATACAGAACTATCAAAGTTAGTATGTGTTCAATTTTTTTTGTACTCTAACCAAGACAACAGTGCATTACAAGCAACACTGCAAAATTGGACATGACCAAAAACTTTGAAATTAAAAGAAGAATTTAAAGATAATTTGCAGCATTCCTTGCATGAAACAAATGAATGTTATGAGCAGATCAGCAAAGAATTTTGAAATAAGATGTGAATTCTGAGTTAGCAAAGCTCATTTTGTCATTGGTGATGCTCACATGAGAAATATAGCTTAATAGCACTGCTGGTAAGCAAAGCTAAAATCTTTCAGTTCAACCACTTTTATGCCATGTAGAATTTTCTCTTGGCAAGCAGTATACCTCTCTAAACAAATGTTAACATCAAGGTTGTACTTTTAAAGATGCCACTAATCTTTAAATTTTGTGCACTCACAATGTCTAATTCCAACATGGCTGAACAGCAAATCTGTACTATCCTACATTCAAACAGGCTGTTTACTTTTTTTACACAGTGACAAACAAAAAGTCACTATCTAAGTTCAGATATATTTTTCATCACACATATTTCAACTCATGTCATGCAGAAACAATAACTTCTCTCCAGTTTCACAAGCAACTTTTTGTCTCACACTCAGCCCACTGACTGTATACTGACATATGTCAAGAACCACATTTCTCAGGCCTCTGTAGTTGGGGTTGGTGGCTTAAACAAGCCAATTATAGGCCTGTATATGTTTCTGATTCGAATGTTCTCTAATCAGCAATCTACAAATATCTTCAATTTCCTGAAAGAGATCACGAACTGCTTTCCCATTTGGGCAGTTAGCAATTCATATCACTTTTATCTAGATAGATACAGAAGGTATCCGTCTTCAGTCCAAGTTCCACACCTTCAGTAATAAAATCAGATAACATTAATTAAAAAAAAAAGAGTTATGGATCAGATTTGTCTGATCTGATAAGCTCTGCCTGATCCATGTTTTGAGTATCTGTGTCCTACTACAGCCTCTTAAACTCATCTTACGCAAGGCTACCAACCGATTTTCCCCCCACAAGGTTATGTACACATACTGTATTACTGCAGTGAAACTATGCTGAAGTTAGGTGTTACTTCGCAAGTACATCAGTTGGTTCAGTTAAGAAAGTCATCAATGGAGTAAAACAAGTTGACCACCACTAAATCCATTAGATTTCTCTTCAACTGTCCTATGTTGCTAAGAGGCCAGACTGAAACTTTCTAGGATAAATATGCAAGCATTGTCTGCAACATGACATATCACAGCACTGCACTGAACATAAATTTGAATGTTGTGCAGGGGCAGTTGAATTTAGTGAAACTAAACTTCTAATTGTTGTTGTTTATAGGTCCCCTAACCCTGACTTCAGAGCATTTCTGCTCAAGCTAGAAAGGGTTCTTGATTCACTTTATAGGAAGTACCAGAAATTAGTTATATGTGGTGACTTCAATAGAAATTTTGTACATGATGGTGCAAGAAAAAGGATGTTGGTTGCAGGCTGTGTTTTTTCCAGGTATGGTGCAGGGGAACAGTAGCACAGCCACAGACAATATTTTTATTCATTCTTTGTTACTAGATGGGCATTCTGTTAGTAAAAGGGTGAATGCCCTTTCAGACCATGATGCACAAATTTTAACACTAACAGGCTTTTGTACTCAAATAAATGTCACATATACTTACAAAATATGTAGGAAAGTTAATCCAACAGCAATAGAGAGTTTTCTAAACCTTGTCAGGAACAAGAGTGGCAGGATGTTTATAGTGCCAATAACATAGATGATAAATATAATGTTTTCCTTAACACACTTCTCGTGCTCTTTGAGAGTCGCTTTCCATTAGAATGTTCTAAGCAGGGTACTAGCAGTAAAAGGCATCCAGGGTGGCTGACTAGTAGGATAAGGATATCATGTAGAACAAATCAATTATATCAAAATGTTAGAAGTAATCACAATTAAGCTACAGTAGCACATTACAAACAGTACTGTAAGGTGCTTGAAAATGTTATTACAAAGGGAAAGAGTATGTGGTATGCAAATAGAATAGCTAATTCACAGGATAAAATTAAAATCATTTGGTCAGATGTGAAGGAAGTGTCCGGTCAGCAGCACAAGATCGATGTTATAAAATCAGTTCATAGTAAAAATATTTCTGTTACTGAGAAATCAGATATATGTTAAGTATTTAACAATACCAGAGAAGGAAAGTTGCTACTCACCATACAGCGGAGCTGCTGAGTCGCGATAGGCACAATAAAAAGATTCACACAATTTTTTCCCACACCCCTTGTGCATCCATTTCGTCCTTTTCACATGTATTTGGGTGTATTTTTGCGTAATTTTTCGGATGTACTTCTACTTTCTTACGTAACTTTTTGCATTTTTTGCACCACCATGGATCCTTGCTCCTTCCATCTGTGTCAATACAGAAAAGTTTCCTTATCCCTAGCCAGATCCCAGTCCCATATACTGTTCCTGCGTTGTTGCTTGGCTCATGAAATACCCCCTAATGGCCGTACCATCAAATTACCCATCTCTGGTGGCCACACCTCCTTCCACAATGACCTCCACCTGTTCAGATTCTGCCAACCCTTAGCCCTCACCAACATAGTCCTGCAAAACCATATCAACCAAGCCCAATCCTCCTTGCAGTACCTTCTCTCCATCCACAAAATTCTCCTGCTATGCAATCCCAAATTCCTGGAACCCATAACACACATTAAAACTCTTGCCCTGCAGGAACTTGAGCAACATGCACAACGCCACTTCAAAAAGCTCTCCACCCTACTCACTTCCTACTCCCACTTCGGAGTACCACTGTCCACCACTTCTACAACCATCTCCAAACCTCCCCCACGCCCCATCATAGCTGACAAACCCTGTCACGCAGACCTACTACATTTACGCCACCCTCCAAAACTCCCTCCCACAACCACACAGAGCCCAGAACCTAAACAGACCTGCAACACAGTTATGAACCTTTCCTCCAGAAGCCTTAGTCCCAAAGAAATAACAGTCCTTTCTAAAGCCCTCACCTTTCGCCCCACTCCCAAATTCAACCATGCAGGACTAGTTAAAGACCTTCTCTCCTTCTCAGGGTCCCTACAGTAGAAACACTTTTTAGCGAAAATCACAGACCAACATTGAACCTTGCCTAACTCAGTTCACTCCACCATCCAGCCGTGATCCACCCCCACTGCCTCCAAACCATCCCCCGTTAACTTTCCAGAATTTCTTAACCTCGAAACTTGCCTCAACATCATTCCCAAATCCCTCAACATGCAAACTAACCTTACATCCACAAAAAGAACCACAGTCCACCATCTAAAAACTGATCCTGACCTTATAATCCTAGCTGCTGACAAAGGCTCCACCACTGTTGTTTTGAACTGCAATGATTACATGGCAGAAGGACTCCATCAGCTGTCAGATACTTCCACCTACAAACCATGCCACAGTGATCCCATTCCAGTAATCTAGCAGGATCTCCAGTCACTACTCAAATCCTCAGGCCCATCCCAGAACCTCTCCCTGGAGTCCATCTCTCTACTTACCCCTACCACTCCCCACACTCCCACCTTCTACATGCTTCCTAAAGTCCATAAACCCAACCACCCAGGACGCCCCATTGTGGCCAGTTACTGTGCCCCCACTGAGAGAATCTCTGCTCTCGTAGACCAAAACCTTCAACCTATTACCCAGAACCTATCCTCCTATATAAAAGATACCAACCATTTCCTCGATCAACTCTCCACAGTTCCTGTCCCTTTACCACACGGTGCCCTGCTCATCACTATTGATGGCACCTCCCTGTACGCTAGCATTCCTAATGCCCATGGCCTTACTGCTGTCGAACACTACCTTTCCAGACGCCCTATGGATTCCAAACCAACAACCTCCTTCCTAGTCTCCATGACCAACTATATCCTCACCCACAATTACTTCTCCTTTGAAGGCATTACCTACAAACAAATCCATGGAACGGCTATGGGCACCCACATGGCACCATTCTATGCTATCCTATTCATGGGCCATCTAGAGGAATCCTTCCTAAAAACCCAGAATCCTAAACCCCTCACCTGGTTCAGATTCATTGATGACACCTTTGCTATCTGCATTGAAGGTGAGGATACCTTATTCACATTACTTCAGAACATCAACAACTTCTCCCCCATTTTCTTCACATGGTTCTACTCAACCCAACAAGCCACCTTCCTAGATGTTGACCTTCACCTCAGAGATGGCTGCATCAGTACCTCCATCCATATCAAACCTACTAACCACCAGGAATACCTCCACTTCGACAGCTGCCACCCATTCCATACCTTTTCGTACAGCCTAGCCACCTGTGGTTGTCTCATCTGCAGTGATGAGCAGTCCCTCTCAAAATATACCGAGGGTCTCACTGAAGCCTTCACTGACCGTAATTATCCTCACATTCTTTTACAAAAACAAATCTCCCATGCCTTATCTTTCCAGTCTCCCATCACCTCCCAAAGTCCCACAGTCTGGCCACAAAGGAGCATTCCCCTCGTAACTCAGTACCATTTGGGACTGGAGCAACTGAATTACATTCTCCGCCAGGGTTTCGATTACCTCTCGTCGTGCCCGGAATTGAGAAATGTCCTGCTCACTATCGTTCCCACCCCTCCTACCGTGGTATTCCGCCATCCAACGAATGTACACAATATACTCGTCCATCCTTACACAACCCCTACTCCCAATCCCTTACCTCATGGCTCATACCCCTGTAATAGACCTAGATGCAAGACCTGTCCCATACATCCTCCTATCACCGCCTACTCCAGTCCAGTCACTAACATCACCTATCCCATCAAAGGCAGGGCTACCTGTGAAACCAGTCATGTAATTTACAAGCTAAGCTGCAACCTCTGTGGTGCATTCTATGTAGGCATGACAACCAACAAGCTGTCTGTCCGCATGAACGACCACCGACAAACTGTGGCCAAGAAACAAGTGGACCACCTTGTTGCTGAACATGCTGTGAAACATAGTATCCCTCATCTTAATGACTGCTTCACAGCCTGTGCCATATGGATCCTTCCCACCAACACCAGCTTTTCTGAATTGCGCAGGTGGCAACTTTCCCTACAATACACCCTACGTTCCCATAACCCTCCTGGCCTCAAACTTCGTTAGTCACTGTCCTCACACATCCAGCCCCCTCCTTGTTCCCATTCCAGCATTACACAGCCGTCATTTCACCGCCACACCTAGTCTTTTAATTTCTTTTATTTCTCTTCTTTCCACTACTTACCCCCTCCCCCTCCACACCTTCACTCCTGCCCTCCATCTAAACTGCAACACTTGAGTGTCCACCACTCCCACCATACTATCCCTCCTCCTCCCCGCCCCAGCCTCCTCCTTGCCCCCACCCAGTCGCCACTCCCATCATGCACTGCTGCTGCTGTTCGCAGTGTGGTCTCAGCTCTCTGAGACTGCAGACGTGTGTGCAACTTGCGTTTATGTGTGTGTGTGTGTGTGTGTGTGTGTGTGTGTGTGTGTGTCTACTGCTGACAAAGGCCTTAATGGCAAAAAACCTTTAACTGTGTGAATCTTTTTATTGTGCCTATTGTGACTCAGCAGCTCCACGATATGGTGAGTAGCAACTTTCCTTCTCTGGCATTGTTACATTCCATCCTGGATTTTCCATTGTTTGAAGTATTTAACAATCATTTTCTGAGCATTGCTGGTGAATTAAATAAAAATTTAGTTTCTACAGGGAATCATATAACACTCTTGAGATTGATGTCTGAAATACTCCTCTGTGATACAGACCAGGGGCAGATTGAGTCAGTAATTAAATCACTGAAGACTAAGGACTCTCATGGATATGATGGAGTGCCTAGCAGAATATTAAAGTACTGTGCTGCACATGTTAGTGCTGTATTTAGCTATATTTGTAATTTTTCCTTTAGGAATGGTCAGTTTCCTGAATGATTAAAGTACTCAGTAGTAAAGCCGCTTTATAAAAAAGAAGAAAGGAATAATGTAGACAATTTTAGACCTATTTCTACGCCATCAATAAAGTTATTGAAAAGGCTATGTATGTAAGGACAATTGATCATTTTATATCACACAATTTGCTATCAAATGTATAGTTCGGCTTTAGAAGTCGTATAACAACTGAAAATGCTATATTCTCTTTTCTCTGTGAGTACTGGATGAGTTAAACAAAACGTTTCGAATGCTAGGCATATTTTTTGATTTAACTAACGCATTTGACTGTGTTGATCACAAAATATTGCTCCAGAAGTTGGACCATTACGGATTACGGGGAGTAGCTCACAACTGGTTCACCTCTTATTTTAACAACAGACAGCAATGTTGAGAATGGCTGTGATGTGGATACTGTGTGGGGTACAGTCAAGTTAGTGGTGCCACAGGTATCAGTGTTGGGGCCACTCCTGTTCCTTATTTATGTAAATGATATGCCCTCTAGTATTACGGGTAGCTCTAAAATATTTCTGTTTGCTTGGTAGTAAATAATGTTATGTACAACATTGGCTAGGTTTCAAATAGTGCAGTTAATAACATAAGTTCATGGCTTGTAGAAAATAAACTAATGCTAAATCACAGTAAGACTCAGTTTTTACTGTTTCTAACACACAATTCAACAAAACCTGACATTTTAATTTCACAGAATAGTCATAACATTATCGAAGCTGAACAGTTCAAATTTCTAGGTATTCAGATAAATAGTAAACTGTTGTGCAAAGCCCATGCCACTATCTTGTTCAAAATCTCAATGCTGCCTTTTTTCACTACTCAAATGGTATCTGAAGTGAGTGATCATTCAATATGAAAATTAGTCTACTTTGCTTATTTTCATTCGTTTATATTGTATGGTATTATATTTTGGGGTAACTCTTCCCATTCTAAAAGGATCTTTTTGACCCAGAAATGGGCAGTTCGGCAATAAGTTGTATAAGTTCAAAAATCTCTTGTCGACCCCTGTTCACGAGTCTGGATATTTTGACATTGGCCTCTCAATATATATATTCCTTAACAATATGTATATTCCTTACCAATATATATATTCCTTACTGCCATTTCTTGTTAACCATATTCGCTTATTCCCAAGAATAAGCATCTTTCACTCAGTTAATACTCGGCAGAAATCCAACCTGCATTTGGATCAGACTTCCTTAACTCTAGAGCAGAAAGCTGTGCAGTACACTGCTGCATCCATTTTCAGTAAGCTACCACTAGAATTCAAAAATCTTGGCAGTAATCCACTAGCTTTCAAATTGAAATAGAAGAGTTTCCTCATGGGTCACTCCTTCTATTCCGTCGAGTAGTTCCTTGAAAAATTAAGCCGATTCTTGTTGTATTGTTGACTACATTTACTTAAACTTATGGCTTGACTTTTTTTGGGTTCATAAACATTTTATTTTTATCTCTTATTACTTTTATGTTGTAATTTCATGTACTGACACATTCCATGACCTTGGAGATTTGTTCCTCAGTTTGGTGCTATGGAACCTGACATGTAAATAACTAAATAAATGAATTTCCAAGTAATACAGAAATTCTTACCATGAAGGAAATACCTTCCCCTCAACTACCTGCTGTAAAACACCATCAATGAATGTTGATTTGGTTTTCTGTAGGTGCCGATATTGCAGCACTGTTCCAGGAAGAGGGTGCCATGGTTTAAGGAGACTTAGCTACAATAATTAAAAAAGAAATGAAATTATAAGTATCCATACATGGCTTTAAATTGTTGTTCAATTGTACAAATATAAACATTTTAAAATAAAAATATATTCATGATTGTAAAAATGAAAGACAAAATATAATTCAAATAATGGGCAACTACATTCTATTGTACAACAATTTCTAGGTATCTTTAATTCAGATAATTTATTTACAAAGAAATTTCCTGAACTGATGATAATGTACTACACTAGCTTACGTAAACTATTATATTTTTAATAATTGTATAACAATGTAGGTGAATTTTGATGCATATATACAAGAAAATGGAGTCTTACCACGTGCTCAGAAGTTGACTTTTGACCAAGTTTTGCAGTTTCTCTCACTTTAGTATTGCTTTTCTGATCAAGCTGAAGTTCTTCATACAGTATATTTCGTAACTGTTGTGGTGAATTAATTTGAAACTTTTTTCCTGCCTCTTTATATGCCTGTTCTTGTAAATTATCTAAATGTTCCTGTAGAAATAATTATTTCAAAAGCTTTGAGAGAAAAATACCATCCTTACGAGTGGCTCTCATATGGGCACTAATTTATGTTCTCTTCTTCATCACATATATATATAATGAAGATACAATGCTACTGTGGATTGAAAATTTATGTGTTTTAGTATTCAATGTGTACCAGAATAGGATTAAATAATACACTTTACTGATATCTGTATTTTCCATTCTTTTTCCGAACTCATATAATTATTGTTAGTAAATTGGACATGTAGTTCACATGGTATTATGATCAGGCAAGTGATTATTATCCTGAATTGCTTATCTACAGATTGATGCGTTATCACAAAATAATAATGGATGAATAAAAAAGAACTTTCTTGGTATTCAGTAACAATTTCCGCTCATTCTGTGTTTGGCTTTTAGCTGACTAGGCTGTCATCAAGCGGCAACTAACTGTAGTAATAAGGTGTTTTTGCTAAAGTCTTCACAAATGTACTTGGTTAATGCATGAGAATATTAAATTTTTCACACAGATCTCTTGTAATCCCTATATAGATATATGATATAGCCTCTGCTACAGAAACTTGCACAAAACAGAGTTATTCCACTTCCAAGACATTCTCAACAGTCAGTCAGGTGGCATGGTGGTTATTTCCCTTCTCAGTCTCTTAGTATCTGAAATTTTGTGGATAATTTTCAACAAGTATTACATCAAGAATCTCTCAACTGCAAAATTACATGCTTGATCAGATATGAGGATATTGGTCTGCGCTTGTGAACTGGTGCAACCAAATGAAACATTGATAAGGAAATTAAATTCATATTTAAAATATGCATTTTTTTCTTCTTGGATCTTAATGTAGGTATTAGAACGTACAAAAAGTTGCTTAGCATTTATAGGAAAAATGACAGTATTATTTAAATTTATTAGCCAACCTTGGACCATAAAAAACAATTACCTGTTATAACCATTTAAACTGAACTTAAGTAAACAATTTAAGTAAATTAACATATTTACTATACTACAGTGTAAAAAAATCTCTCTTTCCATATTATTATTTGACCCTCTGTTAATACACTTCCTTTTGTTGCTGAAAAAGTTTTAATGTTTGTAGGCAAGGTATTTCCAGAGGATGGTAGAGATGTTGCTAGAGTCCCCAGTGATTGAAACAAAGTCATGCCACTGTCACTACAAAGTTTCTGTTGAATCTACAATTTTGTTACCAATGACATGATGGGAATTAGGCTCATTGTGGCTTAGTGTCTCCCTTCGATTTCATACGACTGTTGGAGATTTTCATTCCCTGGTTGTAGTTACTATGTTACGAAGAATATTGTCAGGTGGCACTGAAGCAGTGTGTGCAGCTTCCTTGGCCAGAGTGTCTATGTTTTCATTTCCTTTTATTCTATTGTGCACTTTCACCAATAACATGATGGTCATCCTATTTAGTGGGAAAGCTCATGCACTGATTCTGTAACCTAATATATTAGATAATTTGTGGCATTGTTTATGTCATAACATTTTAACAGCATCAATGCTGAGCATGAGTCTGATAATATTATGATTGATTCCTCTTGCACTTCTTTTGCTTTAAGTCCCTCTAAAAGCACTATGAGGCCTGCAGTGAGTATGGACATAACTTCTAGGAGCTTGAATTTGCTTCCTCAATTAGTCTTGCCATCTGTGAATGCACTTGCTGCCACATCTTTCTGTTTCAACCCATCTGTGTAGATCTGTCACAACAATTGCCAAAGACAGTTATTAATACTGTAATCTCTGAAAGATCCCAGTGACTACTAAGTTATAAATACACAGCATTCCACTACACGGGACATTGCCTCATGTCTGTCCCATTGTCCAGAGGTAGCCAACTGAAAAATACTTCCAGAATTCAGGAAACAACCCCCTAGACTGTGGCCAGCCATTTCTCTGCAGTGTCTTTTCTTTATACCAGTGGAAGTAACACTGTGAGGGCGGGTCATGAGTCATGCTTTGGTAACTCAGTTAGTAGAGCAGTTTCCCACATAAGGCAGTGGTCACAGTTTTGAAATCAGGTCTGGCACAGAGTTTTAATCTGACAGGTTGAAAATGTGATGAACATTTTCCTCACTGCTGCATTCACATTATGAAGACATGATATGTCTAGACAGTAGAGATGTTGCTAGAATCTCCTGTGACTGAAACGAAGTCATGCCATTGCCACTATTTGCAGAAAAGTATCACAGACTCTTGCAAAAAATAAAATCCCACAAATACAGACCTATGTTTTAAAATAGCAATAACAACAAGGATATTATTTGACAGTAGAGATACAATCAAAGCTTTAGGACTATTGGGATAATATGCAAACACAACAGAAAATTCTATGCAGATCAATTACATATAACTGTGACAGTTAGGTTTCCTGAATGTGACTCAAGCTTGAGAGTACAATAGATCAATTTAGTCTTTGCTGGGCATGTTCTATCACATAGTCATTCACATTATTTATAATGTGATTTTCTCCACACAGCTAAGAAAGTTGTAGAGATGATACTGCTGGAAATCAATGAGTTTATGTTTGTCTGTTTTAATGCAAAAGAGCAAACATAAATTCTCTGCTTCTTCTTAGTTTCATTCATGGAATATGACAGAACTAAATAATTAGAAAAGTAAGCTCAATTTTATTTTTAAAATGTAACATGTCATTTAAGATCAGCTTCACTATTTTTAATGTTGTAGCTCTGTATCACATAATATTCATGTTTATTTCACATTATTGTGACAATTAATTGTCACTTGATAATGATCTAGGAAGTTGAAAACTGATTTGTGCATGAATGAAACACCTTTTCAATATTCTGCAATTTGCATCATATGCCCCTGATAATTTCACAAAACAATTTTCTAATGTCATCTCCCTTTATTTTTGTTTCTTTGCAACTCATAAAGTGGCAACAATTGTCACTTATTCATGAATTTCTCAATATAAAAATTCATAATATTATGAATCACCACTAATACTTTTGCAGATATTGGAATTTTTACAGAGTTTTATGAACAACAAATTTGGCATATATACCACTATAAGAATGAAAGTTATCAACTCTGAAGTGAAATAATTTGTAACATGTTTCAAGCAAAAAAGCAACTTTCTTATTTTATCCTATGCATCTTTCTGGACTGAGAGATCCTTCATCACCTGGGTAAATGTTTTACTACTATCGTTTTTCTTACTTTGACCTGTCCAATATCAATTGTACAATTTGTGCTGTATGATAAAACTGGGCCAATAAAAAATCAAATCAAACAGAGAAAGTGCATGAAAACTTTGACTTGCAGTTCTTCTTGAGGTATAACAACTAAATATCTGCATACCAAAGTTTCACAATAACCTGCTACATGCCACATAAGGTTAGGAAAGCAAGCCATAGAGGAAGAAAATATTCTCACATCTTAATGTTTGTAACAGCTGTGAGTCTTTGCAACAAGCAATACCTATTTCATTATGGCAAAAGTACCACTTGGCAGGTTAAGCAACAACAGAATAATAAGGGAACACTCATGAAAAATGATTGAAACACAGTAACTAACTGAGAGACAACAGAATATGCTGAGGGAAACTGAATGACATAGACAGATTCAAAGTTTCTGCACTGCACCAAAAACCAGTTTTACATATTTTGGTTAATCTACATCTGTTGGCTATTTCCTGTGGTAGGAATATATATTGCACTATGTCATGTAACATTGCAATGACATATAATTAATTATCAGCACTTTGAGAAATTGAATATAGTGAGTATTATGTCAGACACATGTGTGCAGGAATCAGGCCTTGAGGTTTCTTGGTATTTTAGTACTCGGAACCCCCTCAAACCATGGACCATACCATTAGTGGGGTGGTTTGTGTGCCTCCATGACACACATAACAACCACAGTGGAGGGATATATGTTGAGGAGCCAGACAAATGTCTGGTTTCTGAAGAAGGGCAGCAGCCTTTTCAGTAGTAGCAGTGGCAACAGTCTGGATGATTGGCTGATCTGGCCCTGTGTTATCAACCAAAACGGCCTTGCTGTCCTGGTACTGTGAGTGGCTGAATTCAAGGGGAAACTACAGCCATAATTTTTCCTGAGGGCATGCAGCTCAACTATACAGTTAAATAATGATGGCACCCTCTTGGGTAAAATATTAATTGCCTGTTGGAGGGCGAGGCCGTGGTGTCTGTTAGGACCACAAGCACATGGTCATCGAAGGTGACGATCAACATGTCGTGCACGCTGTGTGGTGGCACGTTGCAGAACAGGTTGAATGTGGGAAAGCGAGTCTCCGCAGATGGTGAAGTGTCGATGGATGGTGACGTGCCTGGAAAACCTGTGAATGCCAATGACGAATCATGGGATGGAGAAAACAGAGCCATGGGATGAGACAAAGTATTTTCAGTCTCCGTGGTGGAAAAGTCATCAGAAGGGTCTGACTGAGATGGCAGAGGGGCGTCAGAGTCCACGAAAGCAGGTTTAAGCCTGTGCAATGCAACAGTTTCAGGACGATCTTCAACCCTAATGTCAAACATTGTCTCTACCCACTGGAGTACTTTAAAGGGGCTGAGGTAGGGTGATTGCAGCAGTTGTCTAATGGAATCATCCCTGAGCATAACGTGGGAGCAAGTGTTGAGTGCGGTTAGCATGTAAGTGTCCGGCAGGAAATGGCTGATAGGCGGGTGTAGCTGTGCATGTTTGAAATGAGTGCGCATGCAGCTAATGAAATCTGGGGAGGGGGTAAAATCCTCAGGTGCTTTAGGCAGGGTAAGTTCCCCTGGTAGGACTGGGTTCTCCCCAAAAATGAATTCAGAGATGGTTCCCTGTAAGTCTGGTTTGAAGGTCGAACAGAGACCGAGTAACACCCATGGAAGTGCCTCAGACCAGAGGCAGTCATGGCTCCTGAGGGCTGTTTAGAGGGTGCAGTGCCACCATTCAACTAACCCACTGCTTTGCGGGTGGTAGGCTGTTGTACAGGAGGAGGAAAACTATCCAATTTTAGGTTATTAATATCATGTACAATATGATGATTATGCTTATCTAAGTCAATATCTTGATATATATGTATATTATTTTTACTATATATTTTGCTAGTATTGTGGTGAAATGACCAATTTGGTAACTGACTTTCTGGAATGAAAAAAAAGGAAGATTTAAATAGAAAATCGATATCATATATATACATAAATGACAGAAACTTTTGTTTATTGAATGTGATGTCATCCATTAGGATGAAAATTTATACAGAGTGTGGTTTCAGGTACTGAAAAGACAGTGTTGTCCAAAGTGCCACATTGGACTGTAGAGGGTGGAGATCCCACCAGAAGAAATAACTTACACAGGAAAATGAAATTTCATGATGACTGTAAAAATATATCTTGTCTTACTTAGATAGGAATCCTATGTTGCATATTTTGAACTTTGTTTTGGCTCACACCTTGGGAGTATCTCATAAATGCTGTTAGGATGTTTTGTTGTAATTGGTACCTCATACCACTGTAAATTTTATATTCCAAATAGCATGTTTCTAAAGTGTTATACACTATTAATGCTATACCTTTATAATACCATTGGAACTACTGACGGTCTTGGGAGAGCCAGTCCTGACAAAACTCTACCATCTGGTGAGCAAGATGTATGAAACAGGCGAAATACCCTCAGACTTCAAGAAGAATATAATAATTCCAATCCCAAAGAAAGCAGGTGTTGACAGATGTGAAAATTACCAAACTATCAGTTTAATAAGTCACAGCTGCAAAATACTAACACGAATTCTTTACAGACGAATGGAAAAACTAGTAGAAGCCAACCTCGGGGAAGATCAGTTTGGATTCCGTAGAAACACTGGAACACGTGAGGCAATACTGACCTTACGACTTATCTTAGAAGAAAGATTAAGGAAAGGCAAACCTACGTTTCTAGCATTTGTAGACTTAGAGAAAGCTTTTGACAATGTTGACTGGAATACTCCCTTTCAAATTCTAAAGGTGGCAGGGGTAAAATACAGGGAGCGAAAGGCTATTTACAATTTGTACAGAAACCAGATGGCAGTTATAAGAGTCGAGGGACATGAAAGGGAAGCAGTGGTTGGGAAGGGTGTAAGACAGGGTTGTAGCCTCTCCCTGATGTTGTTCAATCTGTATATTGAGCAAGCAGTAAAGGAAACAAAAGAAAAATTTGGAGTAGGTATTAAAATTCATGGAGAAGAAATAAAAACTTTGAGGTTCGCCGATGACATTGTAATTCTGTCAGAGACAGCAAAGGACTTGGAAGAGCAGTTGAATGGAATGGACAGTGTCTTGAAAGGAGGATATAAGATGAACATCAACAAAAGCAAAACAAGGATAATGGAATGTAGTCTAATTAAGTCGGGTGATGCTGAGGGAATTAGATTAGGAAATGAGGCACTTAAAGTAGTAAAGGAGTTTTGCTATTTGGGTAGCAAAATAACTGATGATGCTCGAAGTAGAGAGGATATAAAATGTAGGCTGGCAATGGCAAGGAAAGCGTTTCTGTAGAAGAGAAATTTGTTAACATCCAGTATTGATTTAAGTGTCAGGAAGTCATTTCTGAAAGTATTCGTATGGAGTGTAGCCATGTATGGAAGTGAAACATGGACAATAAATAGTTTGGACAAGAAGAGAATAGAAGCTTTCGAAATGTGGTGCTACAGAAGAATGCTGAAGATTAGATGGGTAGATCACATAACTAATGAGGAAGTATTGAATAGGATTGGGGAGAAGAGAAGTTTGTGGCACAACTTGACCAGAAGAAGGGATCGGTTGGTAGGACATGTTCTGAGGCATCAAGGGATCACCAATTTAGTATTGGAGAGCAGCGTGGAGGATAAAAATCATAGAGGGAGACCAAGAGATGAATACACTAAGCAGATTCAGAAGGATGTAGGTTGCAGTAGGTACTGGGAGATGAAAAAGCTTGCATAGGATAAAGTAGCATGGAGAGCTGCATCAAACCAGTCTCAGGAATGAAGACCACAACAACAACAACCTTTATAATTTTATGTTTTGAGTGTTACACATGTTACCCATGATTTCTCTTATATAATTTAATGATTTAATGTTTTGGTGCTTCACACTACTTGTTATCTCACTGCTATTGGTATTTGCATCTATATTTGATAGTTTACCTCTGGGTACTTGATTGTAATTCTTTTTCCAAATTGTCTACATAACACCACCAGGATTGTAGAAGAGCATATTCACTAACCTCTGATTAGTAAAATCTCTTCAGGGGGTATTGAAATGGGGCAACCTTCAAATCCCTACCTGAAATTCCTTCCTCATGTAAATATTCTCTGAAGAGGTCAGTTTAGCTTGAATTTTGGGCTTTCTGGTCTTTATACTGTTATGTCTATACCCAGTTCCAGTAGTAGTAAATTACCCTTTAAAAATTAGTACAAATGAATTTACTACTTCAGATTATATTTCACATTAATATGTTACCCAGAATATATTAGCAACTAAGGGGAGTAAGCCATTTGTTAATAATCCAACTTTAAAATTTTGTGATATGAACTGTACAACAATGTTGCACCTCATATTCTTGAAACTTTACTCCTCCACTATTTCTGAAAAGCTACAATATTTATTCATTATGATTACTTAAAGTGATAGCTCTACTTGAGAGCTATCCAAAATACACTTAACAATATTTTATTCAAAGTTATTTGCTTATAATTAACTAAAATGTAATTTAAATTGTTATAATATAAAACTCATTGATATTGTATGTGAAATTAAGTGAACTTTTCCAAACTGAATATCAGAACATGTAGGGCAATATGTGGCCCATTTTTTGATGTGATGCAGGTAGCCCAATTTGTGGCATATCTCAACAATTTAGAGACAAGATCCAGTATAGTAAGGATTTTGTGAAAATGTCCATTGCATGTGTAAAGGTAAGAGAAGCTACTGGTAAGCAAAGCAGATACATAAAATGTCAGGTACTGTTAACGTTTAGTATAGTGGACAAGACTTATGAACATGAATGCATAATCGTAACTAGTCTTGAAGAAAATATACACTATGAATGTAGATTTATAAGACTAATTGTGTTTTGTTTGTCATCAATTTAGTATATAAGATCATGTACTTTCTAGAGTTCTATCAGTGTGTATATGCGGACAAGGAAAAAAAAATTCCCAGATTTTTCCTGTATTTACCTGTTAAAAATACACTTTCTCCAGGGTAAAATACACTTTTCCGTGTTAAGTGACAGTACACTTTCCGTTGGAACTGTAAAACTTATCAATCCTTTGAATGGTTACAGTTTTATACATTGGTGTAGAATTTCCCAGAATTTTAGGAAATGAAACTCAGGGGGGAAAAAAACATGTTTTGGAAATATCTTTGATGTGCAGTAACATGTACCCTGCTTATTTTCGTATTATTTAAATTCGAATTCCACTAAACACCGCATGTTACTTTCCGAAGCATTGAAATAGAGATTGCGTTGCGCCTTTGTAAGCCAGTCATATCTCATGTCACGTGATCTTGCCAGCCGATGACAGCAGATATTCAGAGCGTAGGATATGAGATTGAGTCAGCCAATAGCAACATCACTATTAAGTAACTTCGTGGCAGATTAAAACTGTGTGCTGGACCGAGACTCGAATTCGGGACCTTTGCCTTTTGCGGACAAGTGCTCTACCAAGTGAGCTACCCAAGCATGACTCATACCCCCATCCTCACAGCTTTACTTCTGCCAGTACCTCGTCTCCTACCTTCCAAACTTAACAGAAGCTCTCCTGCGAACCTTGCAGAACTAGCACGTCCAGGGCCTTGCTGCGATGGACTCCTTTCACGCCGATCACCTGCCACCCTACCTAAAACCTCTTTCCTTGTTACCTTAGCCAGCTGAATCCTAACCCACAACTTCTTCACTTTTGAAGGCCAGACATACCAACAATTAAAGGGAACAGCCATGGGTACCAGGATGGCCTCCTCGTACACCAACCTATTTATGGGTCACTTAGAGGAAGCCTTCTTGGTTACCCAAGCCTGCCAACCCAAAGTTTGGTACAGATTTATTGATGACATATTCATGGTCTGGACTCACAGTGAAGAAGAACTCCAGAATTTCCTCTCCAACCTCAACTCCTTTGGTTCCATCAGATTCACTTGGTCCTACTCCAAATCCCATGCCACTTTCCTCGACGTTGACCTCCATCTGTCCAATGGCCAGATTCACACATCTGTCCACATCAAACCCACTAACAAGCAACAGTACCTCCATTATGACAGCTGCCACCCATTCCATATCAAACAGTCCCTTCCCCACAGCTTAGGTCTTCGTGGCAAACGAATCTGCTCCAGTCTGGAATCCCTGAACCATTACACCCAATAACCTGAAAACAGCTTTCGCATCCCGCAACTACCCTCCCGACCCGGTACAGAAGCAAATAGCTAGAGCCACTTCCTCATCCCTTCAAAGCCAGAACCTCCGACAGAAGAACCCCAACAGTGCCTCACTTGTGACAGGATACTTTCCGGGACTGGACCAGACTCTGAATGTGGCTCTCCAGCAGGGATACGACTACCTAAAATCCTGCCCAGAAATGAGATCCATCCTTCATGAAATCCTCCCCACTCTACCAAGAGTGTCTTTCCGCCGTCCACCTAACCTTCGTAACCTCTTAGTTCATCCCTATGAAATCCCCAAACCACCTTCCCTACCCTCTGGCTCCTACCCTTGTAACCGCCCCCGGTGTAAAACCTGTCCCATGCACCCTCCCACCACCACCTACTCCAGTCCTGTAACCCGGAAGGTGTACACGATTAAAGGCAGAGCCACGTGTGAAAGCACCCACATGATTTACCAACTGATGTGCCTACACTGTGAAGCCTTCTATGTGGGAATGACCAGCAACAAACTGTCCATTTGTATGAATGGACACAGGCAGACAGTGTTTGTTGGTAATGAGGATCACCCTGTGGCTAAACATGCCTTGGTGCATGGCCAGCACATCTTGGCACAGTGTTACACTGTCCAGGTTATCTGGATACTTCCCACTGACACCAACCCATCCGAACTCCGGAGATGGGAACTTGCCCTTCAATATATTCTCTCTTCCCGTTACCCACCAGGCTTCAACCTCTGCTAATTTCAAGTTGCCACCCCTCGTACCTCACCTGTCATTCAACAACATCTTTGCCTCTGTACTTCCACCTCGACTGACATCTCTGCCTAACCTCTTTGCATTTACGTATGTCTGCCTGTGTCTGTATGTGTGCCGATGGATATGTGCGTGTGTGCGAGTGTATACCTGTCCTTTTTTCCCCCTAAGATAAGTCTTTCCACTCCCGGGATTGAAATGACTCCTTACCCTCTCCCTTAAAACCCGCATCCTTTCGTCTTTCCCTCTCCTTCACTCTTTCCTGATGAAGCAACCGTTGGTTGCGAAAGCTTGAATTTTGTGTGTTTGTTTGTGTGTCTATCAACCTGCCAGCACTTTCGTAATTTATCAAAAAACAAAGATGATGTGACTTACCAAACGAAAGCGCTGGCAGGTCGAAAGTCACACAAACAAACACAAACATACCCACAAAAAGTTCAAGCTTTCGCAACAAACTGTTGCCTCATCAGGAAAGAGGGAAGGAGAGGGAAAGACGAAAGGATGTGGGTTTTAAGGGAGAGGGAAAGGAGTCATTCCAATCCCGGGAGCGGAAAGACTTACCTTAGGGGGAAAAAAGGACGGGTATACACTCGCAAACACACACATATCCATCCACTCATATACAGACACAATATATAAAGATGTGAATATAATAGAGGGAAACATTCCACGCAGGAAAAATGTATCTAAAAACAAAGATGATGAGACTTACCAAACAAAAGTGCTGGCAGGTCGATAGACACACAAACAAACACAAACATACTCACAAAATTCAGGCTTTTGCAACAAACAGTTGCTTCATCAGGAAAGAGGGAAGGAGAGGGAAAGACAAAACGATGTGGGTATTAAGGGAGAGGGTAAGGAGTCATTCCAATCCCGGGAGCGGAAAGACTTACCTTAGGGGGAAAAAAGGACAGGTATACACTTGCACACACACTCATATCCATCCGCACATACGCCTGATGAAGCAACTGTTTGTTGCGGAATTTTGTGTGTATGTTTGTGTTTATATATAAAGATGATGTGACTTACCATATATATAAAAACAAAGAAGATGACTTACCAAACGAAAGCGCTGGCAGGTTGATAGACACACAAACAAACACAAACATACACACAAAATTCAAGCTTTCGCAACCAACGGTTGCTTCATCAGGAAAAAGGGAAGGAGAGGGAAAGACGAAAGGATGTGGGTTTTAAGGGAGAGGGTAAGGAGTCATTCCAATCCCAGGAGCGGAAAGACTTACCTTAGGGGGAAAAAAGGACAGGTATACACTCGCATACACACACATATCCATCCTCACATACACAGACACAAACAGACAACCTTTACATACCCCTGGTCATTGCAACTGTGTGTGTATGTGTGTGTGTGTGTGTGTGTGTGTGTGTACTTGAGAAGAACGTACAACCATTGATTGTGACTAGATGCTTCTTACAATTACTCTTTGTATATGATTGAACTTATTAATATGAATGAACTTTATTAATTTTGTAGTGTTGAAGCATTTTTTGCTTGTTTGGATTCTTGGGTCGGTCCCCACATCGTAAACTTAGACCCTAATATTTTTCAATAATTCGTCCTTTCACGAGTCAACATATCCTCAAATACCCTGGTTTATGTGGCTGATTGATTTTTTACTATAATCCTACTCATGACTGAGTATATTCTTCTGGTCTGTACTTGTCGTTGTGAGTTTTTCAAGTCAGCTCACTCATCATACACTTAGGCTGTGAAATTTTTCTCTTCTCTTCTGAAGATTTTGAACAAGTGATTTTATGTATGTAAACTTACAAATTGTAAAACTAGTAATTTACATTGTCTCTGTATTTATTTCTATAGTTTAGTGGTGTAATGTTGTGGTTTTGACTTCGTGTTATTTGTCTTGTGACAGCATGTTCCACATAACTGAAAAAAAATTTTGTCAGGGGGATATTGTAATGGGTCACTCTTTTCTAACATAACCTTTTTTTATAGAAATGCCGACACCAAGTAGCTTTTATAGTTGAACATTATCTCAGCTGTTTAACTAAATGAATTTCATATGATTTTCTATATGATGTATAAAAACAAAGATGAGGTGACTTACCGAACGAAAGCGCTGGCAGGTCGATAGACACACAAACAAACACAAACATACACACAAAATTCAAGCTTTCGCAACAAACTGTTGCCTCATCAGGAAAGAGGGAAGGAGAGGGGAAGACGAAAGGAAGTGGGTTTTAAGGGAGAGGGTAAGGAGTCATTCCAATCCCGGGAGCGGAAAGACTTACCTTTGGGGGAAAAAAGGACAGGTATACACTCGCACACACGCACATATCCATCCACACATACAGCCACAAGCAGACATATTTGGTCTTTAAATATGGCTTTTGTACAAGGTTTTCCACAGAGAAATCAGTGTGAGACATCACATATGAAATGCTAGCAGAACTGAATAAGAAAACTTTTCCTTTTGGTATATTCTGTGACCTTGTCAAAGCCTCTAATTGTGTGAATCACAAAATTCTACTTGGTAAACTAAAGTGTAATGAAATTAATGACATCCTTCTTGCATGAATGCAGTCTTAAATTCATAACAGAAAGAAAAGGTTGTTACTGACAGACTGCAACAAACATTATACAAATCTGACAATGGGAAGACCATAAAACGTGGAGTGCTACAAACACTGGTACTGGACCCACCCTTGTTTCTAACCTATGTGACTAATCTTGCACTAACTTTAAAGGACAGTTCAAAAACTGAAATATTTAGCAATTACAGAAACATACTATGAAGAGTTCCGACTCAACCTTAGCAACATGGCTTAGGTAATAACTGAAAAGACCTATATCAGGGTTGCAGGTAACAGTTTAAATCTTACTTCTCAAAGACTAATATTAAGCAATTTCAGACCAACAATAATGATCTGTTGGCACCATTTGTAATTGTTATATACTAAATGAAACACACTGTGAAAAATTACTTGGGGTCCAATTGGATAATAAGTTAAAATGGAGCAAACATGGATATAAACTAATGAAGAAGCTCAGTTCAGCATGTTTTGCCCCTTAGAGGCACCTCTCATTGTGTTGACCCAAAGACACAAATGTTAGCTTCTATTACATATTTTCACTCCCTGTTATCTTACTGAACTATATTCTGGGACAGTGCATACAGAGAATAAAGTAATCACCAGAAATAAATAGTAAATGTAACATGTCAAGTACATAATATACATCTTGCTGAAAGCTCTTTAAGAATATTGGAATTTTTACACTCAGGAACAATATGCACTTTAACTCCTTAATAGTTTTTGTTCCTGGCAAAAAAAATCTATGTTAACTAAACTGCGATTTGCATATTTATAATACAAGAGACAAAAATAGTTTTCATTTAGACTTTGGCTCCTTATCCACCATTCCATAGGAAGTTATGTATTCTAGAGCTACTTCCAGCTCCATCAATACAGAAAAGTTTCCTGATCCCTAGCCAGAACCCAGTCCCACATACTGTTCCTGCACTGTTTCTTGGCTCATAGAAAACCACAAATGGCCTTGCCATCAAATTACCCTTCTCCTTCCACAGTGACCTCCATCTGTTCAGATTCTGCAAGTCCTTAACACTAACCAACATTGTGCTGCAAACCATGTCATCAGACCCAAACCTCCTTGCAATTCCTCCTCTCCATGTGTAAAAATCTCCTGCTATGCAAATTTCTGGATCCCATATTCACACAATGAAAATCTAGCCTTCCAGGAACTACAGCAGTATGCACAATGGCGCCCCACAAAACTGTCCACAATGTCCACTTCCTACCCCCATCTTGAAATACCATTACCTACCTACCAACTCTGCAACAACCTCCAAATTTCCCCCACATCCCCTCAAAGCTGACAAACCTTGTCTTACAGACTTGCTAAATTTACCCCACCCTCAAAAATTCCCTCCCACTACCATACAGGATCCAGAGCCTAAACATATCCGAAACACAGTCATGAACCTTTCCTACAAACGCCTTAGCCCCACAGAAGTATCAGTCCTTTCCAAAGGCCTCACCCTTTGCCCCACTTCCAAATTTAATCATGCAGGACTATTTAAAGACCTTCTGTTCTTATGCCAGTTCCTACAATGGAAACACTTTTTTACCACCACTCAACTAAAGACCAATGTTGAACCCTGCCAATCCTCCATCCAACCGTTATCCACCTCCATTGCCCCAAACCATCCCCTGTTAATTTTCTAAAGTTTTGTAACCTCAAACCTTGGGTCATTATCATCCCCCATATCTCTCAACATGCAAGCTAACCTTACACCCACAGAAAGAATCGCACTCCAGCACCTAAAAACTGATCCCAACCTTATAATCCTACGTGCTTACAAAGGCTTCATCATGCTTGTTTTGAACTGCAAAGATTACCTGTCAGAACAACTCCACCAGCTGTCAGATTCCTCCACCAACAAACCCTGTCACAGTGACCCCAATCCAGAAATCCAACAAAATCTCCAGTCTCTCCTCAAATCCTTAACCCCATCCCAGAATCCCCCCCCCCCCCCCCCCACGTCCATCTCTCTCCTCATCCCTGCCACTCCCCACACTCCTACCTTCTACATGCTTCATGAAGTCCACACACCCATCTGTCCAGGATGTCCCATTGTGTACAGTTACTGTGAACCCAGCTGAGAGAATCTCCACTCTCACAAACCAACACCTTCAGCCTATTGCCCACAACCTAACCTATATACAAGATACCAACAATTGCCTCGACCGACTCTCCACAGTTCCTGTTCCTTTACCACAAGTTGCCATTATCATTACTACTGAAGTCACCTCCCTTTACACTAACATCCCTAATGCCCATGTCCTTGCCGCTATTGAATACTACCTTTCCCAATGTCTGACAGATTCCAAACCTATAACCTCCTTTCTAATCACCATAGCCAATTATATCCTCACCCCTAATTACATTTCCTTTGAAAAGACCATCTACAAACACATCTCAGGTATGGCTACAGGCACCTGCTTGGCACCATCCTATGTCAACCTCTTCATCGGCCATCTAGTGGAATCCTTTCTAACTACTCAGAATCCCAAGTCCCTCACCTGACTCTGATTCACTGATGAAACCTTCATGATCTGGATCAAGGGTGAGAGCCTCAACACCTTCTCCCCCATTCACTTCACCTCATCCTCCTCAACCCAGAAAGCCACCATTCTCGATGTTGACCTCCACCTGAAAGATGGCGACATCAGTACCTCCATCCATATCAAACCTGCCAACGACCAGCAATATCCCCACTTCCACAGCTGCCACGCATTCAATACCAAGAAGTCCCTTCAGTACAGTATAGACACTTTTGGCAATCTCATCTACAGTTACAAGCAGTCCATGCTGAAATATACCAAGAGTCTCTAAGAGGCCTTCACAGACCATAATTACACTCCCAACCTTGTAAAAAGACAGATCTCCCATGTCTTATCTCGCCACTCACTCACCATCATCAAAAGTCCTACTGTCCAGCCACAGAGTTGCATTCCCATCATGATTCAGAACCACACATGACTTAAGGAATGGAATTACATTCTCCACCAAGGTTCCGACTATCTCTCATCATGCCCTGAAATGAGGAATGTCATACGTAATACCCTTCCTCTCCTCCCAGAGTGATATTCCACCACCCACTGATACTACACAAAATACTTGTCCATCCCAACACAACCCCCACTCCCAACCACTTGCCTAATGGCTTATATCCCTATAATAGACCTAGATGCAAGACATGTCCCATACATCCCTCCTGCCACCACCTACTACAGTCCAGTCACAAGCATCACCTATTCCATCAAAGGCAATGACTACCTGTGAAAACAGTCATGTGATCTACAAGCTAGGCTGCAACCACTGTGTTGCATTCTATGAGGCCAAGAAACAGCTAGATCACACAATTGCATAGCATGCTGCCCTACACAATGCTCTTCATTTCAATGATTGCTTCACAGCCTGTGCCATCTGTGTTCTTCACACCAACACCAGCTTTTCTGAACCACGCAGGTGGGAGCTCTATCTACAATATATCCTATGTTCCTGCAACACTGCTGGCCTCAAGCTTCATTAGTCATTGTCTTTTACCCTCCTATCCCCTTCTCTGTTCCCATTCCACCACTACACAGCCCTCTATTCCAACAACATATGGTGCCCCCCCCCCCCCCATCACCCACTATGTCTAACCTTCCGACTACAATTAGCTGCCTTACCCTCTCCCTACCTTGTCCCTGTATGCTCCCATACTGTCCCCACTCCTACCCTACTGTTCCTCCCCCTTTCCACCCCCCCACCCTAGCCTCCTCCTTATCCACACCACCCACTTTGCTTCTCCCATCATGTGCTGCTGCTAGCAGTCTGGCCTTGGCAGCCAGAGACTTTGGTGATATGTGTGTGAGTTGCATTAGCACAAGCATGTGCACTTTGTGTGTGTGTGTGTGTGTGTGTGTGTGTGTGTGTGTGTGTGTGTGTGTGTGTGCCTGTTGTCTAATTATGATGAAGGTTTATATATCTAAAAACAAAGATGCTGTAACTTACCAAACGAAAGCGTTCGTATGTTGATAGGAGAGAATAAAAAACACACAAACACACACACAAATTTCGAGCTTTCGCAACCTAAGGTTGCTTCATCAGGGAAGAGGGAAGGAGAGGAAAAGACGAAAAGATGTGGGTTTTAAGGGAGAGGGTAAGGAGTCATCCCATTCCTGGGAGTGGAAAAACTTACCTTAGGGGGGAAAAAGGACAGATATACACTCGCACACACACTTACCCATCCGCACATATACAGACACAGTTACCAACGCTTTCGTTTGATAAGTTACAGCATCTTTGTTTTTAGATATATTTTTCCCACTTGGAATGTTTCCCTCTATTATATTCATATGATGAAGGTTTGTTAGACTAAAGGCTTTGTTTGACAATCTTTTTGTTGTGCCTACTTGCGACTCAACATATCCTCTATATGGTGAGCAGCAAGTATCATTTTCATAACATTATTAAATAAATATTAAGATATCAATAGCAGATAAAAAATAGTAGCTACCAAATATATCTGAGGAGGCAGCAGTGTTTCTCCAACTACCTGTTTTCTTTTTAATTTACTTGATTAAATTTAGTTGGCATAATCATGAACAGCAGTATAGCAATAGTTCGTTGTTAACATAATATACAGATCAAGTTTCTAAACTGCCTTTGTCTCTTGTTGATATATATACCCTAGGTTACTGCACATTCCTGGAGGTTCTACTTCTTGGGAAATATGGAATATGATGTATGAATGAATGTATAAATGATATCTGACCTGCCAGTCTGCCAATTGCCCTTTGTAATCGAACATGAAACAGTACATACATTATTTGAAGCCTCTTGCTTTAGGACATGAAAACAAAAATATATGGAATGATCAATGCTTTCAGAATGTAGAAAGACAAAAATATGGTTTTATTCGCAGCAAATTTGAATCTTAAAAATGAAGTCACATTGAAGATACAAAACAAAGTGAAGGAATTCTTCACTCATATAATGTATTCCAGAGATCTCACTATGAAAAGGAATCTATCTGGTTGTGGAGTATTCAAGGCACAGCATATACTAACAAACCTACTAAAACAACTAATATTTGCTCCTCTGCAATATATGTTATTTTTTATAAAACTGACATGTCACCTGCTTGCACACTAGACAGCATCTCAAATGTTATATCAAATCACAGCTGCTTTAACTCAGTATGACCATGCCATACATACATAAGCAAACAGAAGCTCTCCAGCACGCATACAAAAGATCAACTGGCAACAAAAACAATATACCACATCTCACAGATCGGTTCCATAAAGCTGACTAGAAGGTGTTTCATGTTAGTTCAGAAAGGAGTCATATACACCTTCAGTTTGGAAAATATTTCAGTTATCAGTTAGGATGGTGGTTTTTTGGAGAAGTTGAAAGAACATTCTGCAGATCCATTTCATCAACTTCACTGATGAGTATAATCTGAAGGGTCTTAAAACTAATATCATTGGTTGTAATATATTTCATTTTAGCACTTTTATATCAAGTACTTCATAACATAAATTATTCTGAAACTAAATAAAATGTGTGTCTCTAACTTCCATCTCCACTCTAGAGACTTCTTCCAGAGAGATATAAGCATATCATTCATGCATTGTAAAGTAAATCTAAATTACACGTGAAATTACAATGCAGTGTATCAGCGAATAATTCTAAAACTTATCCAGAAAAGACGAAAGTACAAAAATAAGTGAAATAACTGAAGTGCCAGTAACAGATATGGAAAATAAATGGATTCATCAGAAGTTTGATGAGTAAGACAGAAAAATCAGGCTAAAAATTACCAGAAACTGAGGTGATAGGGCACATACAAACATTAAAAGGGTTTTACAAACTGAACTGCAAAGGTCTGCTTCACATTTCTGTCAGACTTTGAACACAAGATAGTGAAATGGGAGAAGATACCAAAAGCATAGAAAAACAGAAATAAAAGTAGCTTCATGGGGGGTGTGAAAGAACAGTTAAGAGAGATACAGGGTTGTATCACGAACTGCAAAACCTAAGCCCAATCAAGACAATAGGTACATCTGAAATACCTTCATTCTGATGAATATGAACAACTTTTATCTGATTCTGTCATGTTCGGTTTATCTTTTTCTGACATCTGTTTATGATATCTATCTGAAGTTGATGTGTTATTCTCTAAAATAAAAGCTAAGTGACACTGCAGATTATGTAAATCAGCAAGAAAATGTTACGACAGCTGTATCATTTTCAAAGTGGTAGGTACCAAATATCAGAATGTAGGTTTGTACATTTTTCTTCGAGAAAAATAGTTCATAATTACAATTAATCCCAGTTAATGATCATATTAAATTCTGTGAACTTACATTGTGGCAAAAGTACATTATTTTGACACGAATATTTTGTTCCTGACAATAGTGTTTAGAAATACTGTTTCTGATATACTGATTATTGTGCTACCACTATACAATATATTAAACAGTGAACAGAAGCTACTGCAGCGATGATTAAATTACTTACATGTAATATATTTTGCATTTCTTGCAGTTTTTTTGTATTTGTACAGATGCCTCTTGTCTCCATAACTACGAAAAAGACAAATATTATTAAAACAAACTGAGAATAGTTGCATAAAGTTGCTTTTCACACTAAAAGTCAGTATAAGTGCCAACACTGTTGTCTGTTTGTATATATCCAGGCATGCTTATTTGTCTCTAAAATCTGGATTTATTAAAGAAAGTAAAATGAATGGCTAAAACATATATAAACCATGTAACATCAGTGCTGAATGGAAACATCTGCCACTCATGTTATCATGAGCTACATCTTTACATAACTGAATAGAACACATTCTTCAAAGGTAATTGTAGGGAAAGAAAACACGAAAGAATCTCAGACTGTGAAATAACTCACACAGTAATTTTTCATGTGTTTACCATCACAAACTGAAACTAATGTACAAGCACATAATGTCAAAATTTCAAAGGGGATGGATAGAAAGTCATATCCTGGGATGAGAGAGACTCATATCTCTTAGTAACATTATAATTTTGTCATGTGAATTTTACTTTTGATAAGTACATAATACAAATCACTCTAAAAAGTTTACGTAGAAACAGAATCTAATAGTTATTTTAGTGTACCATTACAATACCATATGACTGAACATTTGTGGTCAAAGAACATTTAAAGAGAAAATATATTACTTAAATTTATGGCACTGAAATTAACACCTTGTTTGTTTGTTATAGCATTTCAATTTTGGTAACCATGAACCATTGACAGGTCTCACAATTTTAATGGTGACACACTGACAGCAAAAACACTGCATCAGCTCTAACACTTCTAACAGCTGACAATATGAATTACCTCTTTCTTTAGCTTGAATGTAGCAGTATATTCTTGATGTGAGGTGAAAAATGTTGGTTGACTTTATTTTTACAGACATGTGAAGTTGTGATTGAAACTGTTACACTTTAATAAAGTGTAACATTTACTTCTGAATGGCCACTGCCAAACTGAGGCAAACTGCAGACTAGACCATCCAGTTGTCGAAAATACTACACACCACAATACAAATGTCTTCAACAGCTGCTTCACTCTGCAGGTCATTTGGCTACAGCCTTTCAACACAAGTTTACATATCCTGCACTCTCACAATGCCCTGGCCTAAACATCTCCTAAGCTGTACCCACTGCCTCACCTTAGCTTTTCCCTTCTCTGTTCTGTTCGCGCCACTCCTTCTGCATTCAGATCGTGCACTGCATTCTGCTGCCACTCTTCCCCCCCCCCCCCCCCCCCTCCCGCCCACATGCTGCACATTTTCTCCCTCTCTCTCTGTCTGTCTCTCTCTTTGACCACTCTCTCTCCCCTCTCTTTCTCATTCCTCATCTTCATCCTTCTCTCCTTCCCCCTCCCCTCCTCACTCTCTTCCTACATCTCTATTTGTTCCACTATCCCCTGTACTCTTTTCTTACTGTTGTGCAACTGTGGAGTCACCTGTCTCTTTCCTGCTACCCCTCTTGCATCGTCCATACCCCCGGCCCCCCTCCCCAACCCCCACTCCCGTCCCCAACCCCACTTCCATCACTTCAGGCAACTGATTTAAATAATCAAGTATCAATAATCAGTCTTGTCATGGCCTCAGGAGTGTACATTTGGATGTCTGTGTGTGTGAACAAGTGTACTTTAGCCCAGAAGTGAGCTAATTCTTGAAAGCTAGTCTAGATACTGTCTTCTGTTATGTGTTTCTGTGCTTCACACCATCAGACTGCTATAGGTGAGTGGTTGCCTTCCCCTTATTTTACACATTGCTCCATCCAGGAATTTCCATTATTATTATGAGTAACAGGTATTTTCAATCATTCCTTACGTAATGTGAAACATTTATTACACACTCTAGGAGAACTGTTTTATGAAAGATAAGTCACATTTGAGATGAAATGAAAGTAAAATTTAGCATAAAAAGGAAATAAGGTGCATAAGAACTGAATAAGATACTAAAAAGCTGTTTTAATACAGAAAAGGGATGGGGAAGTGCAATGTTTTATGTCATAAAAACTTTAACTATTTTCTTTCTTTTATTCTGAGAACCAATGCTCTACTGAAACACATTCTTCTGGAATTTCATAATACTGAGAAACTATGTCTAAAATTCTGATATCCAAGTGGTAATAAAAATATAACTATTTTACATGTTGTTTAAATTTTTCAATTGCACTTGATCACCATTTTTACCAGATTTGCGTTATGTTATTATGAAATGCTGGGTAATTATATTGAATTATTTTTCTTGCATTTACCTGCTGTAGTAAATGCATAACTAATTATTTGAATTATTTTGATTTTTATTTCATTTTCCCTGTAATGTAAACACTGTATTATTTTGCACATAAATTTGTCAATTTTATTATCATTTTGCATACATGTAATAACAATACGCACATAATAATTATTTTATTGTGGTGAGCAATATAGGTTTGCTTAATATTTTTTAGTTTTTCACTTTTTGTAAGGCCGTGTTGCAGACCACATTAACTTGAAAATGAAGCTCACGAAAATAAGTAGTTCATTCTGTAATAACTGTCAATTAAGTTAATATTACACCATAAGGAAATTAATTAGAGCCTGTTTCATCTTCTCTATTGAAGGTTTCACCTGTTACAACATATTTAAGAAAAAAGGTGTGTGGGGGGGGGGGATGAAGATATGTGGGAAGTGGTAGGCAAGGAACGGGGGCCACAGGAAGAGAACAGTATAACAATATCTGACAGTTTCATCATTGGCACAAACAAGAGATTTGACTTGTTACCTCAGTTAACTAAGGTAGAGACTCACATTGTTGTAAGTGTAGTTGATACTCAACAGACTTTCACCATGGAACCAACTGTTTAAAAAAAGTAGAAAGTAGGAGGAAGGTTCTGTTCTTAGTTAGTAGTCATGGAAGAGGTGTAGGACAGATCTTGCAGGAATAATTAGGTGACACGTGCCAGATCACAAGTTTTTCAATCTTTACGCTTGTTTTAGCCAAGTGACAGAAGATGTAGGATCATTGTGCAAGGGTTTTACAAAGCAGGATTATATTGTGATACTGGGTGGAGCATGCAACAGTACTGATAGGAATTAGGCCTACAATACTGAGTGTGACCTGGTAAAAATAGCATCTGCGATGAACCATATAAATGTTGGCTTGGTTCCTGTTTTCATGTGGTATGATCAGTCTGACTAGAAGAGCTCTGTCAGGAGAGTAAATACAGAGTTTGATCAGCTGCTTCAGGCAGTCACTTTGACTAGTATAGATATTGTTTCTATAGATGCTATTGGCAGGTGAGACTTCAAAAGACATGGCCTGCTTCTCAATAGCAAAGGGAAGGATAAGGATAATACGAAAATCTTTAAGGGGGGAGGGAGGCACTGAAGCTCATTGTAGTACCTCTTTCTTAGGCTAAGACCAGTGACCAATGATGCAACATTGAATAAAATTAAGCTTAATGAGAAGCTCAGACAGGCAGGTACTAAAGATGTTAAAATATCACAAGAGTCCCCTGTGAGCAAATAAAGAATGTTGGATCATAGCTGTTGGCTATCTGGAAGCTCATCATTGCAATAGTAAACCCACGTTGCTGACCCCTAGTCACATGAATACGTTTCAATTTGTGCATCACCTATTACTGGTTTCACCCCAGCCCAAACAATGTCTCAGTCTCAACCTTCCTGGCAGTGCAGGATGCCACTACCATGGAACTGACTTTCAATTGTGAAGTGCAGCGTTTTTCTGAATGTAAGGAATGGATGAACCGTTTCTCACAGTGTCATTTCCTTGTCAACGTGAAAGCTGACACTACTGTTGTTCCACTCTCATTCATTATAGCAGATGTAACACCAACCAAACTTTTCCTTTGAATGGCTAATAAATTGACACTTTGCATCAACGGCATGGTATGTGCAGCAGTCAGAGAGAAGTGAGTCAATGAAACATTGCCAAGTTTGAGCCATGTTCTGAAGGCTGTACATTATCTGCTAAACTCATCCCAAGTGAACAGTTCATGTGGTCCTTTCATGTAGCTGACGTTGAAGACCCGGTACTCACAACTGATTTCCTGATTCACTTCGGTGTAAATTATAGAACCACTCGGCCTTCCACCGTCTCGAACACACAATATTTTAGATGTGAGTGGGAGAAAGGAACTGTATCTACTGTGCGTCAGCTGTCTGTGTGTGCAGATCTGAAGTTATCGTGAGAAGATGGTAGAGAAGTTGCTCGAACGGCACCGACCCCTACTTGTCGGTCGCGCCATAGAATTTGTAAGGAAAGCATACAGCAGAACCAAGGAACTTCTGTGTTATTCTGTGCTGATTTATAACTGTGACTATTGTTAGTGACGAAAGAACAATTGAGTGGGAAAAGATTTGTAGTAACTTTTAACTTGAACTTGGTAGAGGCAACACAGGTGTATGATTTCTGTATAATAGAGTCGTGGTTAGCAAGCCAACTCTGTTGTAAATGTAACTGTGTTTCTAACATTTGGAAATCAAGGAGACTTACTTAACAGTATTTATTCAAGTGGAGAGTGATATTTGTAAAAGTTTGATGTTTAAATATATGTCGTAAAGAGAAGCAAAAGAAACTGTGTATGTCTACTTATTTTTATAAGTAGAAAGAGTCTTGAGAAATTCCTGTTCCCAGCAATATACTGCAGAGAAGAAGAGAAAGGGAGTTTGCAGAAGCAAGCTAAACAGCTAGGAAAGTCAGCTGACCATCTCAAGTAAGTCACATCATTAAAGAAGTTGAAGTTTGCACACATACTTCAACATTTCAAGTCGTCCAAAATGTTAGAACCTCCTGTTATCTGCTTCAGTGTACAATGCTTCAGGCACATGTATTGCATGCTCAGTTGCTCCATCAGCTCCATCTCTACCTCAGCTCTTCAGTGATACTGACATAGCTCTCATCAAGTGCTCTTCTCTGGTGAACTGCCTCGGTGCTTCCATCGCTTGGCTCCAATCTGCCCACTCTGCGGTCGATGATTGACAATCTTAATGCTTGCAATACAGATGTGAACCACACCATCTTGATGGCTAAGCTGGCACTTTTGGATGTGCAGTCTCTCATAAGGCAACTGTCTACACTGCTGCATCTCGATAGAAGTGACGCTCCTCTTATAACTGGCATGCCCACCCTCACTTGCACCAACGGCAACTCAGGTTAGTGACCCTTGTGTGCTACAGACTCTTGCTCAAGATGTCCCCTTGCCATGTTTGTCGGGTCAAATGGACACTATTAGGAATAGAATGACACATAAAATTGTCATGACAGATGGCACCCCAGTGCGCCTTGAAGCATGCCACCTTTCTCCGCACAAAATATGCCTTGCTAAGGCTACAGTGGATGAACTTCTGTGGGCAGGCATTGTTCAACCATTGGATAGTAATTGGTCTTACCCCATGCTAGACCCCAAGAAGCACAGCACAGTGCACCTCTGCAGTGACTATCATTGCCTTAATGCACATACCATAATAGACAACTATCCTATCCCCTATGCTCAAGACTTTGCCCAACTACTTAGCGGAGCAATCATTTACAGTTTTTTGGACTGTCGCAAGGCATATTTACAAATACCGATGGTACACAGTGGCATACCCAAAACAACCTTGATCACCCCTTTCGGACTTTACAAATTCTGTTACATGATGTACAGCCTAAAAATGCAGCTCAAACTTGGCAATCTTTCATCAATTCACTTCTCTTTGACTGCTCTTACTGCTATGCATATCTATCTGACATTCTCATTTTCACCTCCTCTGACGAGGAACATGAGCTACACCTGGCCATGGTACAGGACTTGCTGGCGAGTAACAGACTCGAGGTTAATCATGATACATCACAACTTCGAATCACCCATGTTGCCTTTCTCTGGTACATCATCTCTTGTGAGGGTATTTGTTCTCCACATCAGATCAACTGCATTCGCGGTCTAATATCCACTGTGACTTTTAGAGAACTGTGCCAGCTTTTCGTGACTATCAATTTTTACAGGTGCAACCTGGCAATGGTGGCAGATATCCAAGCCTGCCTTACAGACCCAGCTCCTGGCAAACAAACTTCCAATAATTGTTGGGTACAGCAGTCTGATAATAAGATGAAAGCTTCTGAGTACCTCTAAACAGCTCTAGAGCATGTCACCACTCTTGCTCAACCATTTCCAGATGCTCACATCTCTAGTACGACGGAAGCAAGTGATTTTGCAGTAGGTATGGTTCTTCAACAATACTTTGGTGACACAACTTAGCCACTCCATTTTTTTTTTCCAAAAGGCTATCTGCAGCTCAATGTAGACAAAGAACTTCTCACAGTGTATGAGGCCATTAAATATTTCTGTGCAGACATCAAAGGGAGGAACATAACAATTTTCACTGATCATCGCCCCCTTGTGGATGCTACACACAATCCTGCCACTGACCCTCCCGCATGCAGGGTTCGGTACATGGATCTCATCTGTCAATACATGATGGACATCTGATATATCAGTGGCTCAGAAAATGTGGTGGTTGATTATCTGTCATGTGTCAATGCTTTTTTGTCTCCTGTTAATTTTGACAAATTAGTGCACTTACAGGACAATGATATTGAACTGCAGAACATACGTCACGACTCTTCCACTTCCCTACAGACAGTTTCTAGCAACTCATTGGGCTAGGTCAGGTTGTTATGGTGCATCATGTCTATGGGTATCATTCGGCCTATTGTCTAGGCTGATTTATGCTGCCAGGTTTTCCGTTGCTTTGCATAATCTTGCACACCCTGGGACTAAGACTACTATGTGGCTCATCATGGAATGCTTTGTACAGCCAAGCATGAAGAAGGACTGCCGTATGTGAGATTGCACCTGCGTTCCATGTCAGTGCAGCAAAGTCAGTCGACATACATAACCTCCACTAGACAAATTTGATGTCCCTAGAGGCTGTTTCCGACACATGCGCCTAAATGTCATTGGCCATTACCTTTGTCTAACAGTTTCAGATATACCATTGACCACAAATCTTAATGGGAGAAGGTGATTCCTCTTGCCGACATTGTGGAAGATTCTGTAGCACAAGAATTTGTACCTTCCTGGACAGCTAGATTCCATCACCACCGACAAGGGTAGACAGTTTGAATCACAGTTATTTAACAAACTCTGCATGCTCTGTGGTGTGGATAAATTTCACCCTACCATCCTCAGAGTATCGCCCTCATCAAGTGCTGGCACAGGAATCTGAAAGCAGCCCTCATGTGCTTGACACTCTCCCCTGGGACATGTTAAGAATCCACACGGCTTATAAGGCAGACCTCCAGGTGTCACTTGCCGAGGTCCTTTATGGCAAGACATCAGTCCTCCCACCTGAGTTCGTTGAACATGCTACAACCGTTGCCCTATCTGATCTCCCTGCTCTTGTAGAGTGTGTCATGCTTAACTGCCATCTGTATACCTCTCCCATGACTACATACTTGCCCACCACTTTTCTTGCACTTGACCCTGGGCTTGTGAGGTTATTATGTTACAGGATGACACTGTTAAACCGGCACTATAGCTGCCTTACTCTAGTCCACGACAGTATTGGCATGCAGTGCTAATACTATGGACAACCTCATCAACAGCTGGTGTCAGACAGCTTCACTTCAGTGGCTTAAACTGGCCTAAATAATCAAGGAATCCATTCCACCAGAACCGCTCGAGACGAGTTCCCCACCACCACACAATGACCCTGGACCAATACATACTACTCCTCTACCTTTGCATCAACTTGATCTTGCATATATTGAGCCTATGGCCATCAGTCACTCAGTGACTGAGTTGTGATTATCCCCCTCCCTTGCCTCACTCAGACTCTGCGCGTGACAATCTGCTGCCTCATGTTCAAAAACACACTGCTTGTGATGTTCCATCACCACAAGTGCTGCCACCTGCTGCTCCCCCAATATGCCCTAGTGCTTCTGAGCTAAAATATTTTTCACCACCCTCTCCTACAGTGCCACCTACAACTACCATCAACGAGATCTGCTTTTCCATTGACACTTCAGGTTGCCCATACAATGAGCTTTCCTTATTGCTCCAAGATGAATCACCTGAGGGCACACCCACTGCACAGTCCCCATTCCAGATGAGGTGAATGCAGCTGGAATAACAGTGACACTGGGGCAATTCACAATCCTTCCTAAAAATCTTTACATGCACAAACAACAATCTTGACAGTTATCAAATAGATCAAACTTTGCCAGGCTGTTCTTTGAAAGGATGATTTATAGCTACACAGAGCATGACAATGCCATAAAACTGTCACTGTTGGCAGTAATGTAAAAGTACTAGACAATAGTGGCTCAACAATAAGCCAGGGACCCAAACCTTGGAAAAGAGGAATGAAAACTCAATGTGAGAGTCAATATATAGGGAAGCAGTGGGTTCAAACACTGCTAGAAATGACCAAAAAATGGAAACCAAGCACAGTGCAAGGAGTAGGCTAGGTCCAAGACAACTGAAATCCATGGAAGAACTGACAGGTATGGCCTATCACCACCAACAGGTAAACACCTGGATCAGTTGTTCTGTCCATACAACATGCTGCAAGACTAATGTCACCCCATCTGCTTCAATACAGATGTCTGCTGGCAGAAATACTAAAGACAAGATTTCTTCCTCTTCAATATCTTTACATTTCTGAAAGTGCACTGTCTACCAATAAACATGCAATAATATGTCCTAATGTTTTCCTCAAAAATGCAAAAATTAATGACAATGGTAAAAGGTGGAAAACAATCTTTCACATGCAGAAAATTAAAGCAAGTCTTCCCCAAACAGAAATGCTACACTATGGTAAAATTACTTACAATAAGCTACCAAAACAAATTACAATTATAAATGACCATGTAATTCAAAGCAGACATGAAAGGATATTTACTTATCCACTGTCTCTATAGAACAGATGACTTTCTTCAAATCCTTAAATTAATAACATATTCAATATTAATGCATATTTCTATCAGTTATTCAGTTGTATAATGGAAACTACACATTAGAATGTGAACAATATTAGATTGCTACTCACTATAAAGATGACTCATTGAATGATTGATGACAAGAAGACTGTTACACATGTAGCTTTTGGCAAAAGCTTTCTTCAGAAAAGAAAACACACATTCACACAAGCAATTACACCTCACACACACACAACCACCATCACTGGCAGCTTGGACCAGAATGTAGCAGTCACGTTGAATGAAAACAGAAATCTGGAGTGGATGGGGAAGGGGGAGGGGTAGTAGGATGCAGGTGGAGGGGAAGAAGAGTACTGCCTGAACGAGCGTGAAGGAACTACATGGAAGCATGACAAGACTGTCAGGCTTACCATTGGGAGGCTGTCAGGTAGGGAAAATGAAATGTGGAAAAGGGGAGGAGCAGTGAAGGCGAAAGATGTGTGGGTACACTGGCAGTGGGCAGGACTCATTGACCACGAGAGAACATGAACAGGGAGAAGGTGATGGGACAGTGGTTTCAGATCTCGGATAGGATGTGCCTCATTTCAGGGAATGAGGATAGGTAATCAGAGCCCCGGCAAAGGATGTGGTTCAGTTGTTCCAGTCCAGGGAGGTATTCTGTGATAAATGAGGTACTCCTTCATAGCTGGTTCCTGGGGGTTGTGGGAAGATTACGTGATTGTGGGAAAATGGTGTGGGAGATCTGTCTGCCAGCTAGACCTGGGTGTAGTGCCTGTCTTTGAAGGCCTTGGTGAAGATATTATCAGTGAACCTAAACCATCAAGAGTATGGAGTTTTGAGAGGCTAGGAAGCTTTCCTCTAGATGGCCCATAAACAAGTTGGCATAGGATGGCGCCTTTTGGATGCTTTTGTATACTTTATCTCCAAAGGTGAAGTTGTTGTGTGTTAGGATAAAGTTAGTAATGTGTAACTGGAATGAGGTAGTGGGTTTGGAATCTGAAGGATGTTGTGAGTGGTAGTGTCCAATATCAGAACATGAGCATGAAGGATGTTAATGTATGGGGAAGTGGCATAAACAGCAATGAGTGGGGACCCAGGAAGTGAAGCGGGAGGGCGGGGGGGGGGAGATAGATGATGGAGAGTTGGTGAATGAAGGATGTTAATGTATGGGGAAGTGGCATAAACAGCGATGAGTGAGGATCCAGGAAGCGAAAGGGGTGGGGGGTGGGGGGTGGGGGTGGGGGTGGGGGAGGGTGGCAATGATGGAGAGTCAGTGAAGGAAGTGGTTGGAATCTTTGATGTGGGAGACTAGATTTTGAGGAATTGGATGGTGATGTTGGACAATGACGGCTAAAATTCTTTCAGTGGAATCACAACAACCAGCTATACAGGACAGCCAGCATTGTTGAGCTTGTGGATTTTGAGGAGCATGTACAAGGTGGATATGCTGGTGTCATAGAGGTGAGGAGGGAAATGCATTCAGGGTAGAGATCCTGAGAAGGGCCTAAGGCTTTAAGCAGTGATTGGAGGTTACATTAGACTTCTGGGTTGGAATCATTCTAGCAGAGTGTGTAGGTGAGAACAGATAACTGGCAGAGCTCTTAAGCCAGGTAGTCACTGCAATTCATAATGACAGTAGCAGAACCTTTCTCTGCAGATAGGATAATTAGGTCAGGATTTGTTATGAGGCTGTGTGCGGCTGTTCTTTCTTCTGCTGAAAGGTTGGTGTTCTCAGAAAGGGACCTGAGGAAGGATGGTGAGGCCACTTTGGAGGAAAGGAGCTTCTGGAAGGTGACCACAAGATGGTTAGATGCTTAAGGGGGGTAAGATAGGGGTGAGGTATTGGTGCCCGCAAGATGGCAACAACAGGATGTCAGCATGTTGGATAACTTATGGAGATGTTACGTGGATAGTCCTCCAGGCACTGGGGAGCAAGAGATCCAATTTTAGAGATGGGATGTATGTAGTAGGATTGCAAAGCCGTAGTATCTTGTGGAGGGAGCAGAGGTGGTTCTAGGATGCCTGTGCCATGGAATGTTTTTCTGTAGTAGCAGGTTTGTGTGTGCCATCTTCCTGATATGTGTAGTCAGGGCCAGGACATCCTATCCCCATTCCTTCACAACCTGGATGCCTTCTCTTCTATCAGCTTCATCTAGTCATCCTCAACACAGTGTGGCATCTTTATGAACACTGCTGTCTTCCTTTATGATGGCTCCATATACACTTTCTGTTCACATTAAATCCACCAACCACCAAGAGTACCTGCATTTCAACAGCTGCCATCCCTTCCACACCAAAAAATTGCCCCCCCCCCCCTCTCCCCCCACTCCCCTGCAGCCCTGTCACTTGGGGATGGTATAACTGCAGTGCAGTGACAAAAAAATTCTTTGCACAGTATGCTGAACGTCTCACCAATGCCTTCACATGCAGGCGCTATCCCCCAGATCTCGTTTGCAAACAGATCTCCCTTAGCATTTCTCCGCACGCCCTTAACCCTCCCACCACCCCCTATAACCAGCTACAAAGGAATGCTCCTTTTATCACCCTATACCACCCATAACTGGAACAACTGAACCAAATCTTTCATCAAGGCTTTGATTACCTATCACCATGGCTTGAAATGAGGCACATCCTACCCAAGACCATCCCCATCTCATCTAAAGTGTTGTTCTGTTGTCCACCCAACCTCCACAACATCTTAGTCCATGCCCATGGCACTCCCAATCCCAACCCCTTGCCAGAGGAGTCATCCTGTGGAAGACCCAGGTGCAAGAGCTGCCCAATCCACACACCAAGAACTTCCAATTCCAGTCCTGTTGTAATATATTGATTATTCCTTGCTACTGTAGTGTTATCTTGAAGCTGTGAGAAAGGAGGACAGGCGTTCCAAGGTATGGAAGCAGAGATGATGTTGAGGGCAGATGAAACTAGGAGAGATATTGTTACATGAAGGAAACCATAAGGGGAAGGCCTTGTGAAACTGCAGACACCCCCAGAAGCAGTCCCAGGGCGTTAGTTACTCTTCACGGAACATGTAACTTCATATGTCATCTAGACGCTGTAGTAGGTTGTCACCGTAGAACTTTCTAACCAACAGGCATGCACTAGTGTAGAAAGCCAGCTTGATACCAGCCCTGAGAACAGCAACATCAGTAGACTCACAATGGTTAGAAAGAGAGCGAAAACAGCAAAAACTGTTGACTTAGCAGTCCATACTCCAGGGAGCCAGAGGGGCTAGGCTAAATGATGTACAACAATAATGTTGCAAGCCTTATCTGGCACAGCAGTTACGTTTAGCTTTCAGCTGAACAATGTTGATACCAAATATGGACTTAGTGCAACTGCATTAACATCCCCACCTTAGGAGGAGTAGAGGGGACTAAACTAAACCGTTATTTGCAGTTACCTGCAAGAGACCTACGGGATTGGCTGGGCGGCTTTAAGTGGGAAAAACAGTGCCCCACGTGACTCTTTCAAACCCCTAGAGTCTGCATTTTGGAAGAGTTCTCAGTCAGATGATCTGGGCGCCAAATCCGCATCTGTCGACTCCAGCCTCTGTCCAGCTCCTTGTAAGTCTGCTCTACCTGTCTTGAAGTGCCTCAGTGAACAGTGTCACATTCAGTATGTTTTGTTTTGCAGCCAAGTTGTTGCCTTAAGATGCTGCTAGTGTTCGCTACTGTGGTTAGCATCCACTCCTGAGATTTCTGCACTGGCTTCTGTTGTAACAGTATTATTCAGGGTTTTTCTAACCCTAGAACTAGCGTTCAGTGTATTAGTTAGTCCTGTCTGGAATAAACAACTATTTCAAATCCCTGTTTGTCCAAGAGCCTCCACAACGAGTTCCCTACCGAGTATCACCACCTGCATTTCTAGTAAATGCCTCTACCAATGTTGGCTCAGATAGAAGAAAACAATAAAATGCCTTCACTGTGAGTAGTCCTTCTGCCTTCCGCTCTGTACTGCTCGGGAGCGCAGACTGACCAGTAACCCCTTTTTTCCCTTTCCCACCTACAAACCAAAACCATTGCTTTCATTCAGCATGACTCCATTCTGGTCCAAGCTGTCAGTGATGGCGTCCATCTGTGCATGAGGTGTGCTTGCTTGTGTGAATGTGTGTATGTTTTCTTTCCTGAAGAAGGCATTGGCTGAAAGGTAAATGTGTAACAGGCTTTTTGTTTTCCTGTCTGCAACTCAATTAGTCATCTTTATGGTGAGTAGCAATCTATCCTTTACCTAATACTGTTGACATTCCAACCTTGCATTTCCATTGTTTGATTTTGACCAGTAGCTTATTTTCACCCCACAACTTGTGATGTATTCTGTTGTTACTAATCCCCAAAGCATTACCCTTCTCTTTGCATGTTCTTTCTCTTCTTTGCTGTGTTTCTTCATCACCTTCTAAATTCCATATACTCTGACTTCAAAGCCACATTGTATCAACAATCTCGTCTACTCACAACACACAGCTAGGTCACCATGTCTGTCATCAGTGCAGCATCTCAGGTCCCAAATTCATCCCAGCAATAATTATAATTATTCCTATTCATTGAGTTTCCTCCTTTATTCTTGACTTTTACATTACATCCTTGCCCATGCCACACAAGCTTGTGATCCTCACCCTAGCCAATTTCCCTTCCCCCCACTTCCTATTATCCTAACACAGGCACACTCTCCCATACCTCATCCATTCCTTTTCCCTCACATTTTCGTAATTTTTTTTTTTTTTTACATATTTGTGTGTATTTTTGGAAGTTGCACCGAATTTTTTCGTATTTGTGCACGGTTTTGCATGTCTGTAAATATTTTTATGCAACTTTTCTGTTATTGAGCTCTCCTCACAACAACATAACACCATCATTTGCCCATTTCCGCCTCATTTCCAGTTACCCAGTGCTGTCCCTGCCACAATGGATCCCTCTTTCTTTATGTAGCAGTTCAGAAAAGTATCCCTTTCCCTGGCTAAAAACCCAGTCCCACACCCTGTTCCTTAAATGCTGCCTAACTATAGAATCATCCATAAAACGACTAACAATAAAAATTCCTTTCTGTGGATCCTACCAATCCTTTCACAATGACCTTCTCCTTTCCAAATTTTGCCAGTCCCTGGCGTTCAGGAACCCAGTACTGTAAAAACATGTCTCCATGACACAGAACAATCTGTGCTCCCTCTGAAACATACTGCTACTTTGCAGTCCCTACTACAGACATCACATATCTGACTGAATCCCTCACTCCCCAGCACCTCGAGGAGCATTCCACACACCATCTCCGTAAGTTACCCAACCTGCTGAGATCCTGCTGCCACATTGAGACACCACGATCCAACCCCTAAACTACCCACAATGTTCTTCCTCATCAACCACTCATGGCATGCAGACCTTGCCTAGCTGACCTTTCTCACTTGTTACATCCCCCAAAAATTCCTACCAATCTTCCACTAAATACAGAACTAAAACATTTCTGGGACAATGTTGTTAACCTCACCACCAAACTCCTCAGTCCCACAGAAGTTTTGCTCATATCCAAAGGCCTCACCTTTGGCCCTACATCCACATTTAACCATGCTGGACTTGTCAAAGATGTACTCTCCTCCTGACCCCTGCAATGGAAACACCTCTTTGCCAATAGTCCCTCTAACCCAAGCCAACACAATCGCAGCACTGAACACTGCCTTTCCCTGTTCATACCACCATCCAACTATGAACCTCCCCCCTCACACCTAACCATATAGTCGTCTTCCAGGAATTTCTTACCTCCAACTTAGCCGCATCATCCTTCCCAACGTCCCTTCCTAAGAACACCAACTTCTCAGCAGAAGGAAGGACAGCCAAACACCACCTCAAAACAAATCCTGATCTAATCAAATCCTGATCTAATCATCCTACCTGAAGACAAAGGTTGCACCACTGTCATTCTAAACTGCACTGACTACCTAGTAGAAGGCCTCTCAAAGGCCTCATCTCTGGCCTTGCATCCAAATTTAACCATGCTGGACTTGTCAAAAATCTAATCTCCTCCTGATCCCTGCAATGGAAACACTTCTTTGCCAATAGTCCCTCCAATCCAAGCCAACACAATCCCAGCACTGAACACTGCCTTTCCCTGTTCATACCACCATCCAACCATGAACCTCCCCCCTCACACCTAACCAGATAGCCATCTTCCAGGAATTTCTTACCTCCAACTTAGCCTCATCATCCTTCCCCCCGCCCCTTCCTAAGAACATCAACTTCTCAGCAGAAGGAAGGACAGCCATACACCACCTCAAAACAAATCCTGATCTAATCATCCTACCTGCAGACAAAGGTTGCACCACTGTCATTCTAAACTGCACTGACTGCCTAGTAGAAGGGCTCTGCCAACTATTGGACTCCTCCACCTATAAACTCTGCCAGAGTGATTCCATCCCAAGTCCAATATAACCTTCAACCTATCTACAATCCCTGCTTAAAACCTTAGACCCTTCCTAGAACCTCTCCCCTGCATCCATTCTCCTCCTCATCATTATGACACCACACTCCCACTGTCTACAGTCTCCCAAAGATCTGCAAATTCAACAGTCCTGGACACCCAATGCAGGTGGTTATTGTGCTCCACTAAAAGGATTTCAGCCCTCATTGACCAACACCTCCATCCAATTGCCAGAAATCTAGCCTCCCACTTAAAAGATACCAACTACTGCCTTCACTGACTCTCCATCTTCCCACTCCTTTACTTCTTGGATCCCTACTCGTCACTATTGACACTACTTCCCTTTATACCAACATTCCTCATACCCAGGGTCTTTCGCTATTGAATACTACCTCTTCTCATGTCCTTCAGAGTCCAAACCCACTACCTCATTCTTCTTACACCTTTTAAACTTTATCCTAACACACGGCTACTTCTCCTTTGAAGCTGGCCGGAGTGGCCAAATGGTTCTAGGAGCTGCAGTCTGGAACCGCGCGACCACTACGGTCGCAGGTTCGAATCCTGCCTCGCGCATGGATGTGTGTGATGTCCTTAGGTTAGTTAGGTTTAAGTAGTTCTAAGTTCTAGGGGACTGATGACCTCAGAAGTTAAGTCCCATAGTGCTCAGAGCCATTTGAATCTCCTTTGAAGGGAAGTAATACAAACAAATCCACAGCTCAGACATGGCCACCCACATGGCACCCTCCTTTGCCAACCTTTTTATGGGCCATCTAGATGAAACCTTCCCAGCCTCCTAAAACCCTAAATCCCTGGTCTGGTTCAGGTTCACTGATGATATTTTCATGATCTGGACTCATGGCCAGGACACCCTACTTTTATTCCTTCATAACCTCAACACCATCTCTCCCATATGCATCACCTGCTCCTCCTCAGCTCAGCATGCCACCTTCTTGAACGTTGACACCCTCCTCTCTGATGGCTCCATCCACACATCTGTCCACATTAAACCCACTAATCACTGACAGCTGCCATCGCTTCCACACTAAAAAATCCCCACTCCACCCCACACAGCCTGACCACCTAAAGACAGTGTATCTACAGTGACAAGAACTCCCAGGCCCAGTATGCTGTAGGTCTCACCAGGGACTTCACAGGCAGGCACTATTTCCCATACTTAGTCCACAAACAAATCTACTGTGCCATTTCCACACACACCTAACTCTCCCACTACCCACAAGTGCCTTCTTTGTCACCTTATACATCTTTGGACTGAGAAAACTCAACTACATCTTTCATCAGGGTTTCACTTACCTATCGCCATGCCCTGAACAAGGCACATCCTGCCCAAGATCCTCCCCACGTCTCCTAATGTGGTGTTACATCATCCACCCAACTTCCACAACATCTAGTCCATCTCTATGTGAGTGCCAATCCCAACCCCCTACATCATACCCCTGTGAAACACCCAGCTGGAAGGACTGCACAATCCACCCACCCAGCACTTCCTAGTTCAGTTCTGTCACAGACTTATCCTGCACCACCAGAAACTGAGCCACCTATGAGAACAGCCACATACCTGCTCTGTACTGCAATTAATGCACTGCTTTTTATATTTGTATGACTACCAACCAGCTGTCCAAACTGTCAAACTACAGTCAGGAGTGTGGTAGACCTGCCTGTGGCACAACATGCAGCTCGAACATAAGTGCTTGATTTCAGTGGTTGCTTCACAACATGGGCCAGCAGATCCTTCGGCCCACTACCACCTTTTAGAATAGTGCAGAAGAGAGGTTTCCTTACAAAATACTCTCTGCTCCCAAAATAATCTCAGCCTCAACCTACAATAACATTATGTCCCCACTCCCTCCATCAACCAGTTTCCACTACCTATGTCCTATTGCCTCGTCCCAGTTCATATTCCCTCACTATAAAATTTTTCCACCTCTGCCAATTTACACACCTCTTTACTGATTCCTGCACCTCTTCTTTTCAGACAGCACTACTCCACTCGCCCATCTCACTGCCTCCTCTGCCCCTCCTCCCACACTAATACCAGGTGCAACAGCCGTGGATGGGCTCCCTGACCGCTGCAAATCGTGGAGCTAAGCCGAACAGCCTCCTGATGACCTCTGCCTCCGTGCCCAGTGACTAACTGTACCTTTGTTGACAGCAGATCCTCCATAGACTTTGCACATACATTTGTGGATATTCCCCACAGTTTCTTCCTCTGCAGTGAGAAATTCAATGGCAGCACATTGCTCGTAATATACATCACCTACAGACGCCATTTTGAAACTGTCCTGCAGCTACGCTACCTGTCGGAAGTGACGGAAACTTGGTGCACTCATTCAGGAGACTTTAAATAATACATACATAACATTTCACATTCGTAGTGTTGTTTTTGGCTGAGAAAAAAAATGTGGTGCATTACTTTCTGTGCAACCCTCATATAAAAAATATTCATATGCAGTTATCTTTTTAGATTTTTCATAGCTATAAATGATGGCTTGTTTAATATCTCATGAGCTTTACTGTATGTGTTAGATTTACTGGGCGTTATTGCGTTAGGACAGGTACTTCCTTACACTTGCCTCTTATCTCCCACCAATGACACTAAGAACCCCACCAAAGTTCTTCTGTCTGATATTATGCTCGAATTAATTCAATTGCTGGACTTTATTTCATTCCCTTTCTCTAATGTTCATCACCAAGCCATAACTCTAGAACAAAAACTTATCCCAAAAATATATGTCCCTCCAACCCTGTATCTTACTGTATGTATTTCATTATACCAATTACTTCATACTGTTTATGCAGACTGTATGGTTCAAATGGCTCTCAGCACTATGGGACTTAACATCTGAGGTCATCAGCCACTTAGACTTAGAACTACTTAAACCTAACTAACCTAAGGACATCACACACATCCACACCTGAGGCATGATTCAGACCTGTGGCTGTAGTAGCAGCGCGCAGACTGTATGTATTTCACATATCAATTACATTGTATTGTTCATGCAGCTTGTTGATGTCAGGGTGCAAAAGATGTTTGTTCTCTCAGGTGTATGTTGATTTACCTAGCATCTTAAAATTTCTTTTGATGATGGAAGAATAACAACTGGCATCTACAATTATTGTCTGCAAGCCACCTCACAGTGTGGAGCTAAGGGTGTTTTGTGTACCAATGACACTTCCCCTTTCTCCTATTCCAGTCGTGGACAGTTCACAGGAAGCACGATTGCTATTAAGCCTCTGTGTGGGCTCAAAACTTTTGTATTTTCTGTTCATGGTCTTTTTGCAAGAAATATGTAGGAGGAAGCAATATATTGGTTAACTCTTCAAGAAATATACATTCTTGAAACTTCAACAGTAAGCCACACTGTTATGCAAAACAGCTCTGTAGCAGCATCTGTTACTGGAGTTGGCTGAGTATCTCTACAAAGCTTTCATGCTTACTGCCTGAAAGATGCTGTTTTTCTTTGGATTTTCTCTATTATTCGTGTCTGGTGTTGATTCCAAGCTGATAAGTGATATTCAAGTATTGATTGAACGAGTGTTTTGTAAGCTGACTACATTTCCTGAGGAGTCTTCCAATGAAGTGCACTCTGACATCTACCTTATCTGTGATTAATTTTGTGTGGTTATTACACTTCAAATCACCCTCTACACATACTCCTAGACATTTTATGGAAATAACTGCTTCCAGTGACTGGTCTGCAATCATGTTATCAAACAATAATGTATCTTTCTGTCTATGTATACACTATACATTACATTTCAGCCCATATTGATTTTCCCCTTCTTAAATCATCAGTATTGCCAAGGCTCTACAATATTGGAACAGCACCCCAGGATTGTACATAACGGGGAAATCCTTCCTGTGCCTCAGATGTAGGTGATTTATTGAGCTGGTGTAATTATATTTTCCTGGAGACATGAGTCTCAGCTTTACCTTTGATAAGGATAGAATCTGAAGTAATGAATTAAAATTTGTGTCAAGTCCAGCACTTGAACCCAGGTCTCCTGCTCTCTTGGCAGATATGTTATCCACTACACCACCCTGGCATTGTAGCAAACATAGCTGCATGGAATACCCTAGTCAAATGCCCTTCCTAACACCAACTTCAATTCTCACCTCAGACCATCTTGATTTTCTCCTTCTTACACTGTCAGTACTGCTGAAGCTCTCCATAATTGAAATAGCGCCCCAGCTTTGTACATAATGGGGAAATCCTGCCTGTATCTCAGGTGTAGATGATCTACTGATCTGATGTAATTAAAGTTTCCTGGAGTATTCCGTGCAGATGTGTTAGCTACAATACCAGAGTGGTGCAGCAGATAACATGTCTGCTCAGCAAGCAGGAGACCTCGATTCAAGCTCTGGCCTTGGCACAAATATTCCCCACAGTTTCTTCCTCTGCAGTGAGAAATTCAATGACAGCACGTTGCTCGTAATGTAAATCACCTACAGACGCCATTTTGAAACTGTCCTGCAGCTATGCTACCTGTCGGAAGTGACGGAAACTTGGTGCACTCATTCAGACTTCAAATAGTACATATCTAACTTTTCACATTTGTAATATTGTATTTGCCTCAGAAAAAAGTGGTGCATTACTTTCTGCGCAACCCTCGTATAAAAGATATTCATGTGCAGTTATCTTTTTTGATTTTGTATAGCTATAAATGATGGCTTGTTTAATATCTCATGAGCTTTACTGTATGTGTTAGATTTACTGGGCCCAATAAAAATACAGTACCATCATTTATTGCGCTACGACAGGTACTTCCTTGCACTTACCTCTAATCTTCCTCCAATGACACTAAGAATCCCACCAAAGTTCTTCTGTCTGGTATTATACTCGAATTTATTCCATTGCTGGACTTTATTCCATGCCCTTTCTCTAATGTTCATCACCAAGTCATAACTCTAGAACAAAAACCTATCTCAAAAATACATCTCCCTCCAACCTTGTATCTTACTGTATGTATTTCATTGTACCATGGATGGATGGATGGAGAGGTTTGTATGGGCACATGAATGCAAGGTCTTCAGCGCCCACTCAGTAACAGATTGAGACGGGTGTCAAGAAAATACTCAGAACAGTAAGATAAAACAGAATGTAAAACACAGGTAACAAGCTTGGAAAAATATGTGCCTACCCACACTGAAGCATGGGATGAAGCATGCCATCAGCAGTAAAACAGGGACAACACAGGAAGAAATTGGTAGAGGGCGCTAAAACAAGATAGCAGATGGAAGTGGCTGGCTGTCCGCAAGGAAGAAAGGGAGGAGGCAGCCACTCTGCAATACACTAAAACCTCCTGCCTAAAAGTTTAGGCCAGAGTCCAGACACATCACAAAACTTTAAAACCATAGACACACACGTCTCATCATTAGCTAAAACACAGGGCAGCTCCCATCAACTTGTGCTTCTGCCCTTGCATTACACGGTATAAAATGCAGTCTGTTAAAATGTGCCAGACAGAGATGTGTACACCACAAGCATCACAAAACGGCGGATCCTCTTGCCGTAATAGAAAGCTATGTGTGAGAGGACAGTGCCCAATCCGAAGACACGTGAGGGCCACTTCTTCCCGTGTGAGCAACCGGCAGGAGGAGCGCCACAGCTGAGTTGTTGACTTCACCAACCGCAGTTTATTTGCTGTCATTGCCAGCCATTCTTCCTGCCACAACTCCATGCACTTCTCGTGGAGTGCAGAAATGACAGACTGCAAGGGAATAGGACACTGGACCACATCCTGCTCTCTGCAGGCCTCCTTGGCAGCCCGATTGGCCTGTTCATTGCCCCACATTCCTACATGACCAGGCACCCAGAAGAAAGACACATTTTTACCCCACTGTTGGAGCAAGTACAGTTGGTCAAATATCAGCTGGACCATCTCCTCAGTTGGGTACAGATTCTGCAATGATTGTAAGGCACTAAGAGAATCGGAGCAGAGGAGAAACGGAATTGCCCTGAACACGATTCATCTGCTCCAGTGCTTTCAGGATCGCGTGGAGCTCCACTGCAAAAATGGTATATTCATCAGGGAGGCGAATCAGGGTAACATGATCAGGGAACACTACAGAACAGCCAAGGAAATTCTCTTGTTTGGAGCCATCAGTGTAAATGATGGTAAAACCGTGATGCACATCTAAAATGTTAAAAAACAGAGTTTGGAATGTAAAATCTGGTGTACTATCTTTCTTAAAATAAGTCAAATCTAAAATAAGTCTGGGTCTCCGGAGGAGCTAAGGTGGAAATCTGCTCCAACCGCAATGGAAAGGATGAAGACCAGCCATATCCATCGCAGAGAGGCAATCCTGTGTGTGAATTCCATAGGGGTGTGTCCCTTGTTGCCGGTTATGAAATAGCCATGCCAGAGGAAGCTGAGAAATGGTATGGTATGCACGTGTGTTTGGTGTGGACAAAGTTTTATATGCCTGGCACACTGTAAGTAGCCGTCGCCGCATATGAAGTCGCAGTTCACCAGCCTCTGCACAGGTGCTTGGTATGGGGCTAGTTCTGAATGCCCCAGTGGCCAACCAAAGCCCTTCATGGTGCACAATGTCCAACATTTTTAAGAGAAGCCCTTGCAAACCCATACACCGAGCACCCATAATCGAGCCAAGATCGCACAAACACCCTGAAAAACTGGAGCAGACAAGTCCTGTCGGCTCCCCATGTACTATGGCTAAGACATTTTAAAATACTTAAAGCCTTAAGTGATCGTCGTTTCAAAGATGAGGTAACTACATAAGCTTCAAGTCAAAAATGAGCCCCAGAAATCTCACTGTGACTTTAAAAGCAAGGACAGTGTCCCTCATCCTCAACTCAGGGAAGGGTAAAATCGAACAAGAATGGTTTAAAAGAATACACATGGACTTCACGGTGGAAAACTTGAAACTACTCTTCTGCACCCAGTCATCCAAACATCTAAGAGTAAGTTGCAACTGACACATTGTCGTAGCAAGGCTTGAAGAAGAGCAAAACAAAGAGAAATCATCCACAAACAAAGAACACTGGACAGCACTTTTAATTATGGAGGTAATGCTATTAATAGCTATGGCAAAGACAGTCACACTTAAAACGCTACCTCGGTGGTCTTTCGGGGCCCATGCCATCTGGCAGGTGAATCCAGATTGGGAAGTGATCACTTCCGTGCAAGTCAGCAACCACTTCCCATTGAGCACTGGTGGCAAGAGCTGGAGAGCAAAGCGAGAGATCAATGGCAGAGAACGACCCAGTCGCTGTGCAGAAGTGAGTGCTCTGTCCTGCATTGAGCAAGTAGGCACAGGATGACAGGAGAAGCCTCTCAATTGCTCTACCCCTGGGGCAGGTAACTACAGAGTCCCAAAGCACCTTGTGGGCATTAAAATCACCACAAATAATGAACGGCTGGGGGAGCTGTGTAAGAAGGTTGGTGAGGGCCGCTTCATCAAGTGCATCATGTGGGGGTAAGTAAAGATAACATACAGTCAATGGATGACGCACTTGCACGGACACAGCGACGGCTTGTAAAGTCGTCGTAAGCGAGAGAGGTGAGGAGTGGTAGTCTGCTGATGAAAACACCTATGCCTCCTCTAGCTTTCTCTTCACCCAGGTCATCCTTTTTGTGGAGTGTATAGCCTTGTAGCTCAGGGGAGTATGATGGATGGAAATAAGTCTCCTGGAGACACAGACACACTGGTCTACCCTGGGAGAGTAGACGAAGTTCCTCCACAGGCGTCCTGAACCCCTGCAAGTTCCACTGAAGTATGGGAGTGGCACCTTCATCCTGTCTCTCCGATGGGGTGGGGAGAGTGTAGTAGGTGGAGGGGCAGGCGTGGGGCAAGATGATTGCCACACACACACACGTCGTACTCCATCAGCTCTGGGGAAGAGTCAGATGAAGCATCATGTAAAATGACATCTGCATGGTCAGACAGTTTACCACATGATTTGAGCCACTGTTGCTACTGTATAGGAGCTTTCTGCAGTTTGGTGGGCTTTGGGGAGCCGACATGGGAGTGGTAATGGCCTTACTGGACTTCTGAACTGCCTCAGCTGTTGGAGGCGCCAGGGGTGGCCCAAGTTCGCCACTGTACCTTTGTCTGCCGCTCGAGTAGGAACCACAGGCTCTGAAACACTGGCTGCATTGCAAGTGCACTGACATCTGTAGGTGTTAGTGCCAACACTCACCAATTCTGTCTGCACAGAGGCATCTGCTTTTGGAGTAGGCTTCTGAACCATTGATGCAAAAGATGTAGCAAATGTGGGAGGTTGCATCGACTTGTAGATCTTTTTGGCCTCACCATACGGGATACGCTTGGTTGTTTTTATTTCCTGGACTTTGCATTCCTCTAAAAATATTCGGCAGTCCCTCCAAACAGGGTGGTTTCCCAGAGCAATTGATATATTTGGCTGGAGATGAGCAACCAACTCCTTCATGAGCAGCCTCACCGCAGTTGCCACAAAGTCGCTTCGCCTTTACACCCTATGGTGGTATGCCCAAAACGCTGGCATTTAAAACAGCACATTGAGGTTGGGAAATAAGGCATCACAGTAAGGCGTAGGAACCCGGCTTCAACATGTTCAGGAAGTTTCATGCTACTGAAGGTCAGAATAAAGGAGTCGTATTTGACAAGATTGCCATCAACCTTCTTCATGATATGTTGTACATCAACGATACCTTCCGGAGCCCACTCATGTTGCAGTTCTACCCTGGAAATGTCGACTAGAATTCGGCATGTCACAACATCTTTGCTATAATTCAAGGTGCTGTGCAGTTCAGTATCTATGGCATACTCCCCAAGGCATTTAGCAGATTGGAGGTTAGTTGCTTGCTGGGAAGTGGAAGTTTCCACTAGCAAGGTCCCATTACCAAGCGCTTCACCGATTTTAAGGAGCCACAGATTCCCTCCAAACCCTTTTGTATATAGAAGGGCAAAACCTTCTCGAAACTACCCTTCTTCCATTTCACAATGAGAAACACATTCTGATTACCAGAATGCATTCTGTTACCAAAGACTGGACTTGTCAAAGAAGTGCTGGAGTCAGGGGGACTGACTGCACGAGCCCTCTTGAGAGACTGGGTGTTAGAACCTTCCAGTGGCCCACTCTTTCCGCTGGGAGGAGGAAAAGAGGATTTCGAAGGATCCATCTGGGTCCCACGAACAGCTAGGGAACTAGATGCCGACCTAGACAGAGCCCCGCGTGCCTAGGTAAGCCTTATACAACTGAGGTGCGGCAAGATCCCCAGAGGTTGCCCGCTAACAACTGTTCCACCTCAATAGCCATGCATCTCATCAGCGCACAGCACACCCTGAGATTGAGGGGTTGTTTATAGAGGTTTATTCCATCCTTGTGATCCGGGTGGTCAAGCCAAGATCCCCATTCCCTGAGACACAATGTTCCACCGCTGCGCCGCACAGTGGCCGCTATAGTATGCCTAGAGCTCCAGAGCTTGCGGTGACAGGGGACTGGCAGCACTTACCAGTCCCCAGCTCAGGAACCCCGGGGTCACCAAGCCTGTACCCGGCACCTGAATGCTGAGCCCCTGAGGGCTTCATTGTACCAATTACTTTATACTGTTTATGCGAACTGTATGTATTTCATTATATCAATTACTTTGTACTGTTTATGCAGCTTGTTGATGTCAGGGTGCAAAGATTACTTCAGCTTCTATCCTTACTAAAGATAAAGTTTAGACCTAGTATGTCACCAGGAAAATGTAATTGCATCAGATCACCCATGCCTGGGGTATAGGCAGGGCTTCCCACCATATACAAAGCTGGGGGCTATTCCAACATCAGAGAGCGTCATCCACAAAAAGCCTCACGGAACTGCTGATGTTATTCACTATGTTATTTATACATACTGTGAAAAGTAATCATCCTATAACATTCCCTTGGGTTATGCCTAAGTTACTTCATGTCTGAAGACTTTTCTCCATGGAGAGTGACATGCTGTGTTCTGTTTGCTAGGAACTCTCAATTCAGTAGCTCAGTTGGTCTGATATTATAGTAGCTCATATTTTGTCCATCAGGCAACAGTGTAGACGTATATCAAATGCCTTTCTGAAACCAAGGAACACAGCATCTACTGCTTTACGGATTTCGTGGAGGAGCAGAGCGAGCTGGGTTTCACTTGATCATTGTTGATTCTTGCAGAAGAGATTTTTGGTCTTCAGAAATATAACATACAAACACAAAACACGTCAAAAATTCTACCTCTGACTGGTGACAGAAGTATAGGCCTACAGATCTGTGTGTCTGTTGAATGACCCTTCTGGAAAATGGCGATCACCTGTGCTTACTAAATGAACCTGTAAAAAACATGCTGCTTCAGTTGCAGGCAGTAGAATTCTATGACAAGAATTTCAAAGCTTGTCGAATGTTATGACAAATATCTCAATGTGCCTGGGAACTATGTGCAAAAATAAATTCAAATGTATGCTTTCACAATATTGTAAAACACATTGTATAGGTTCATTCAATTTTTTAAAAAAATAAACAGAGGTTATTTTGCGAATAGCCCATGTATGTTTTACAATTTTGCTGTTGTAACTGATGCGTATGATAACAATAACTGGAAAGTTATCACTGTTGTCTTTGGCTGCTGAGTAAACAAAAAAACATCAAGAAGAAGTGCATAGCTAAATACATGCAATGAAAGTAAAACATTTGAAAGGAAATATTTAGCAAATAAATAGTACAGTTACTGCAAAAGATATATCACTGACAGACATTATTTCCAAAGGACAGAAGATTGGTGGCAGACAACTGTTAACGGTATTCATCAGGTCCCCAGCAATTACGCAGCAGTTAGCAGTATCAACAGCAGTTGCTCATGAGCCTACAACAACATGGCCTCACCAAATGCAGTGACCTGGCTTGTTATCACCATCATCTCAATGCAGGGAGATGTTCAACAAACTTCAGTGAGCTGTAATGAACTGAAATAATTTGTTTTAAATATTTATTTGGTGATGGTAAGTCTTCTGTGTAGTTGAAGCTGATTTTGTGTTTCTGTTAACAGAGTCACTTGCACTTTGACAGTTGTTGATCAGGGGCACATTGACTGTAAAACTGTAAACCTTAATACTGTTTTAATTGTGTGGTAGTGCTAACTAGAAAGGAAATTTTGAAAGGCTGTAGTGAGCAATGAGAAAATCTAAAGCAGTTAAATACTGACTTAAAGACTGACTCAGAGTCTCAAGGAGCTAAGTTAAATGCTAAGTTAGATATCACTAACGCTGGCATAAAAGCTCAGGGCTCAGAGTGCTGGCATAAAAATCTTGCTGATATAACTAATTCTTGTAGAGACAATTAAATGCAACTATAAACACACAATATGTTAAACTAATGCACACTGTTTTGCTGCACTAAATGCAAAGTTGGATATGACAAATACCAAAATAGATCAACATATTAATAACTTATGTCACTTAAACACTCATGTCACAAAAATAGAAATGAATAGAAATTTATTAGAATTACAAACCACTATCTTAAATATAACATGGGAATTACATTCTGACAAACTTGAACACTCTGATCTAGTCATAAAGGGAGTGAATGAATATTCTACTAAATTAAATACAGATTACATACAAATTTCAGAAACTAGTGTCAGGTTTAAGATGTCAAGACAAGAAACAAATCCAGATGAATTAGAAATGTCATATTCTATTTTGACAACAATGAAGGAATGAGGTAATCAATAATGTGAAGAAATGGCTCAACCAAATCGTGTGTTACCTACTACTGGTAATACATCTTTTTGTCAGATGTTGTGTGTAAACAAAGTACTTATGAGAGATTATTTAAATTTAATACAAAGTTGCAAATGAACTGGTAGAACACATGTATAAATGAATTTGCTGACAATTCAGAAACATTTGGAGGTACTTCAGTTGTCAAGTGGCATTTGTTTTATCTGAAGTGTTCGATTTCTGTATAAAATTTAGTAATTATAACTTATTATTAATATTTAGTGAGAATATTACTGACTAAAAGAAAAGAGTGAGAGACTGTTGCACATTTAATATTAAACAGTACATTATGAACAATGATGAATGTAAATATTTATGGGGAATGAAGAAGAAATGTGGCACCTATATTAAGAAAAATGAGGTATATGAGTTGACAGATGTTTCCATAGATGGTTATAGGAATACACTTTTTGAGCCCACTGGCAGGGAGTGGTAATAATTTTGTGCCAAGTGTCTTCTGGAGATTCATATCCATAGTGAATTTTGTAGTACAAGGGCTGAGGCGGCCATAGTGGCCAAGTGGTTCTAGGTGCTACAGTCTGGTACCGCGCGACCGTTACGGTCGCAGGTTCGAATCCTGCCTCGGGCATGGATGTGTGTGATGTCCTTAGGTTAGTTGGGTTTAAGTAGTTCTAAGTTCTAGGGGACTGATGACCTCAGCAGTTAAGTCCCATAGTGCTCAGAGCCATTTGAACAAGGGCTGATTTGATCATTGTATTCTGTGTGTTTGTTTTCTGTAGAACAACCTTCCTTTTCCACTATCCTTTATACTTAAATCACATATTCTTCTAACATCCCTGACTATCTTCAGCATGAGTTTTTCAATGAAGAGTTAACATTTGACATTTAGTGCAGTATAATTTTTGTTTAGCCACATATTTACACACATATTTCTTGGTGAACATGTAATCAACATTAGTCTGAAATAGCATGTTGTTGTGACCAATTTTAGTGGCCTGTGGGGGCAAAGCTGATGGTGTCCTTTGTGTAGGATCGACAAACATCATTATCCTCTGGATCACCAGTGATGTAACATGGGACGAAGAAACCTCTCTTAGCATCCTGGGGAGAGGGATGGGAGGGGCATCTATCTTTGTGGCTGTCATCTTTCTTTCTTAGTGCTCAACATTCTTGGTCACTTAGTTCTTTTCTTCCTTCACTCTTTTGGGTACCAATTCCATCCTCCTCCCATTCACATTCAAAACTCCTAATAATAAGACCCATCTTTCTTCCACCAGTTTTATTTCCCAAAAAAATATTTTGGAGAAATTTACTAGGATTATAAGCTCACAAAAAAAAATTCCACTAGGAAGCACACATTTACAGCACTACGTAAATTATGAAGAAGCCCTCTCTTAGGATGAAACTGCAACAAGATTTTTTTTTCTGTCACCAGCATTGAAATATATTGTAAACTATAAATGAGTCATTTGGAACATCGACAATTATTTGTACTTTCTAAAAAGAGTTTCAATTCATTATTTATATTCTCTTGAAATCGACATCTACATCTATACTCTATATACCACAATGAAGTGTGTGACAGTACAAACCCCCGTTACTAGATGAATAGGTCTAGTATGCAAGAATTGCTCTGTGGAGAGCGAGCGCGCAACATGGTGCGCCATTCGCGGAAGCGCATGGTGCACCTGTGCGAGATTTGCAACGGTCGGTGGGATGGTCTCTGCCACCGATTTTTCATGCATTACATGAAAACTACTGAACACAGTGAATAGCGATGCGGCAGTGGATTGTGGTCAGCAATATGCAAAAGTTATAGTAACCTCAAAATTGGTTAATATCACGAACACTGAAAGATTAATAAAAATAGTAAATAACAACTTACAGGGATGAGCAAGCACTCATTAAAAACATTTCATCTTGGTGGATCAAGTGCCGTAGTCATATGTTAATATTCATAGAGAATTAAGCCCATAAAGAACAATAAACAAAGTTTGAGAGAAAATTGTTTATAAAATTCAATAGAAAATTCATGACTTAAAGAATGGCAATACATAATATTTTGGGTGGTATCACACATATTTTTAAACTAGTAAGTTATGCTATACACTTGGCTTGCAGTAGTTTTCATTGTTTGTAAATTATTATTAACATTTATCGCCCTTAATTAATTAATTACTATAGATATGAAGATTTTCAGCAGCGCAATGCGTAGATCGCTATAGATTACGTCTAAAAATGGGGCTATATGCAGTTCTATGTTAAAACTTTGCAGCACAGATGTAAACAAACAAATTTGCGCTACGTGGCGAAATTTTGCAAAAACTAAAACTTGATTTATGGGCGATAGAATAATCCTAGAAATTAATGTAACGTAGTAAATAAGATGTATTTTTTAGCGGGGCTCCGATGGTGTACTTATTTCTGTCGAGGGATGTAAGTATCAAAATTTGTAACCTTAACTGGTGAGACTGATACTTGCATAACAATGGTGGGTAGATGTCTGAGCCTATATAAGCGAGCAGCCATCTTGGCCAGGGGTAGACTGCTTCGGCGGGTGAGTGGCGAGCGAGCCCCACTTTTTGGTGGCCCATGTGGTGGTTTGAGTATGAATTTTTTTTTCGCGTATTTCGACAAAGAGTATTGTGTAATAGTGCATGCATATATTTGGTGAACTGGAAGTGCTACGATTATTTGTGTGAGTGCAAATTACGTGGTATACATCCGCATAAGTGAACACATGGCGATCTGTGATTTCAAGCCAAAACTGCTAGAACAAAGAGGACAGTGGGACTTGTGGTTCTGTTCAAATTGAGTGAGTAATTTTCGTTTATAGCAGCCTTCATTGCTGCTATTGGGGGCTTGGAGTCAAATTATTATTAAAGTAAATAAGACAGGCTGGACAGTGAAGGGGGAGGCATGTTTATACCGATAAAAAGTACAATAGTATCGAAGGAAATTGACGGAGATCCGAAATACGAAATAATTTGGGTGCAGGTCATTGTTAAAGCAGGCTCAAACATGGTAATTGGATGTCTCTATTGGCCCCCTGGCTCAGCAGCTGTTGTGGCAGAGCACCTGAAGGAAAATTTGGAAAATATTTCGCGTAGATTTCCCGACCATGTTATAGTTCTGAGTGGAGATTTTAATTTGCCGGATATAGACTCAGAGATTCAAACATTTATAACAGGTGGCAGGGACAAAGAATCCAGTGAAATCTTTTTAAGTGCATTATCTGAAATCTACCTTGAGCAGTTAAACAGAGAACCGACTCGTGCCAATAACATATTAGAGCTTCTGGTGACAAACAGACCCGAACTATTTGAAACAGTTAACGCAGAACAGGGAATCAGCGATCATAAAGCGGTTACTGCATTGATGATTTCAGCTGTAAATAGAAATATTAAAAAAGGTAGGAAGACAAGTGACAAAAAGCAGATTTTAGAGTACTTGACGGCTCAGCACAAAAGTCTTATCTCAAATACAATAGTGTTGAGGATCAGTGGACAAAGTTCAAAACCATAGTACAATATGCATTAGATGAGTATGTGAAAAGCAAGATCGTAAGAGATGAAAAAGAGCCACCATGGTATAACAACCGAGTTAGAAAACTGCTGCGGAAGCAAAGGGAACTTCACAGCAAACATAAACATAGCCAAAGCCTTGCAGACAAACAAAAATTACACAAAGCGAAATGTTATGTGAGGGGGGCTATGCAAGAAGCGTTCAATGAATTCGAAATTAAAGTTCTATGTACTGACCCGGCAGAAAATCCTAAGAAATTTTGGTCTTATGTCAAAGCGGTAGGTGGATCTAAACAAAATGTCCAGACACTCTGTGACCAAAACGGTACTGAAACAGAGGATGACAGACTAAAGGCCAAAATACTAATTGTCTTTTTCCAGAGCTGTTTCACAGAGGAAGACTGCACTGTAGTTCCCTCTCTAGATTGTTGCACAGATGACATAATGGTAGATATCGAAATAGACAACAGAGAGATAGACAAACAATTAAAATCGCTCAAACGTGGAAAGGCTGCTGGACCTGATGGGGTACCATTTCGATTTTACACAGAGTACGCGAAGGAACTTGCCCCCCTTCTTGCAGCGGTGTACCGTAGGTCCCTAGAAGAGCGTAGTGTTCCAAAGGATTGGAAAAGGGCACAGGTCATCCCTGTTTTTAAGAAGGGACGTCGAACAGATGTGCAGAACTATAGACCTATATCTCTAACATCGATCAGTTGTAGAATTCTGGAACATGTATTATGTTCGAGTATAATGACTTTTTTGGAGACTAGAAATCTGCTCTGTAGGATCAGCATGGGTTTTGAAAAAGACGATCGTGGAAACCCAGCTCGTGCTATTTGTTCACGAGACTCAGAGGGCCATAGACACGGGTTCACAGGTAGATGCCGTGTTTCTTGACTTCTGCAAGGCGTTCGATACAGTTCCCCACAGTCGTTTAATGAACAAAGTAAGAGCGTATGGACTATCAGACCAATTGGGTGATTGGATTGAAGAGTTCCTAGATAACAGAATGCAGCATGTCATTCTAAATGGAGAGAAGTCTTACGAAGTAAGAGTGATTTCAGGTGTGCCGCAGGGGAGTGTCGTAGGACCGTTGCTATTCACAATATACATAAATGATCTTGTGGATAACATCGGAAGTTCACTGAGGCTTTTTGTGGATGATGCTGTGGTATATAGAGAGGTTGTAACAATGGAAAATTGTACTGAAATGCTGAAGGATCTGCAATGAATTGACACATGGTGCAGGGAATGGCAACTGAATCTCAATGTCGACAAGTGTAATGTGCTGCAAATACATAGAAAGAAAGATCCTTTATCATTTAGCTACAAAATAGCAGGTCAGCAACTGGAAGCAGTTAATTTCATAAATTATCTGGGAGTAGGCATTAGGAGTGAATTAAAATGGAATGATCATGTAAAGTTGATCATCGGTAAAGCAGATGCCAGACTGAGATTCATTGGAAGAATCCTAAGGAAATGCAATCCAAAATCAAAGGAAGTAGGTTACAGTACACTTGTTCGCCCACTGCTTGAATATTGCTCTCCAGTGTGGGATCTGTACCAGATAGTGTTGATAGAATAGATAGAGAAGATCCAACGGAGAGCAGCGCACTTCGTTACAGGATCATTTAGTAATCGCGAAAGCGTTACGGAGATGATAGATAAACTCCAGTGGAGGACTTCGCAGGAGAGATGCTCAGTAGCTTGGTACGGGCTTTTGTTGATGTTTCGAGAACATACCTTCACCGACGAGTCAAGCAGTATATTGCACCCTCCTACATATACCTCGCGAAGAGACCATGAGTATAAAATCAGAGAGATTAGAGCCCACACAGAGGCATACTGACAATCTTTCTTTCCACGAACAATATGAGACTGGAATAGAAAGGAGAACCGATAGAGGTAATCAAAGTACCCTCTGCCACACACCGTCAGGTGGCTTCCGGAGTATGGATGTAGATGTAGATGTCGATGTAAAGTAAAACTGTAAACCATCTCACCAGTGCTAATATCATTGTGTGAAAGAACAGGACAACGCCAATAAATAGTGATTGAACTGTGTCTTGAAAAACTGATTTTGCTATAATAGTCACCTAATTTTGTTCCCTAGCATAAACTGTAATCATGAATAGTTAATTCAAAAAACTATAACAAATGTGCGGGTGTGGAGCAGTGTACTAATGCACCAAGAGTGGAAATCATCCCCTGAGACTTACCTGAGAGCCAAAATTTGAACTAACATTTTTTAACCAACATTTGTATATGCACATTCATGTGAACTCTTGAACCAAACTTCTTTAATTTTTCCGCCCCGTTGTAAGTGCATGGCAGAGGTTATGTCCTACTGTACCAGTTATAATCAGTTTCATCTTGTCCTATTCACATATGGAGCTTAGAAAGAATGATTGTTTGAATGCTTTTGTGTGTGCTATAATTATTCTAATGTTGTCTTTCTTTTGGTAATTTATGTCTATCTTCAAGAGAAGAGTCTTATGTTTTCAATATGTCCTTAAGGTAAACGTGTACCCAATAATATATTATAGTGTACATTACAGTGTGAGATCAGTTTGTAGATGTCAGAATGTTACATTGATGAAGGTAAGATCAAGCAAGGTGCGAGGTATTTGATTCAGAACATGCTTGACGATGTGCTGACATCAAGGTTAATATAAGAGTGTTATGCACACCCATATCAGCAAAAGCAGATGGCATTTCTTTTTGAATAAACTAATATAAGTTTTATAATGAGTAATTCACTGGTACAAAAAGCTGATCACAGAATTATACTTGTAAGTCAGTTACAATGATTAACAGGCTAAGGTGGTGTAAAGGAATGGTTGGGAGATTGACACCAAGTAATCCTTTTTCTAAAATTGGAATTAGTTTATCACAGAATAATAAATGTAAAGGAGAGAGAGACAGAGAGAGAAAGGGGGGGGGGGGGGGAGGAGGGGAGGTATGCACATGCAAACTGAATCATGTACCCTAATATATGTGCTATGGAAGAAAGAGGGTAGGTGTACTGTGAACCTACACCTGTATTGAGGAAAGGGATGTCATCACTGTCAAAAATATAGGACTGAGCATGAGAGGTCTTTCTGAAGAAAAGGGTGTTATAAATAATTTCTACAGAGGAATGAAAAGAGGAATTATTAAAAACAAAATAGAAAAAAAGCATCTGAGATTGTATACTTAAAATCATGCAGGTTTAGAAGATACAAGAATCGCAGCAATCAAACTGTAAGAAACTCTAAGATAATTAAATACTCAAAATTTTACTCTGCCTGCACAGTTACTGTGACACCAAAATCTGTACCAAACTACATACAAAACAACATTAATATATAGATAGCAGGTAAAATGTAAATACAACTTCTGTTAAGAACATGTTGAGGCACTGTCATCAAGGACAAATGAAGCTTCTTAATTGCATCAAATGGAATTAATAATAAAACTGACAAGTCCAGAAAAGAAAAAAACATAAAAGCACAAAGAAAATGTTAACTTGCAAAGGGTAGTAGTAGGTAGAGATTTTGAACATTTGTCTCAGCAACAGCTTTCTCTACTTTAACATCTTGCGTGTCTATACTTGCACTTAATTCACTCTGCAATAGTTAGTTATATAACCAAACATTTTATATCAGCACTGTGAGCCCTTATGTCTGCTTTTATGTCAGAATTAGTGGTATCTAACTCAGCATTTAACTTTGCCCCTTGCAGATGTGAAGATAGTTAACAGAGTGCAGAATTTAAAAGGTAACTAAAGTATGTGCAATTTGCAACAGGATCTTTCAAGTAAGGGGGCAAAAATGTGGACTTACATGTCACTGTGGAAGAGTGGTGTGTAATCCTACATTTACTTTTCCAGCAAATGATATAATAAATATGAAAGAGCAAGTTTCATGTGATTTTGTTATGTATTTTCCATGTAGCAAATCATCTCAAGTGATGACACTTGTCTTTCAGGAGGGACAATAGCTGCATTAACTAAAATTAGAAGAAGTAGCTGCAGTGGCATTCTTCCATGGTCCACAGATTGTCATACCATATTGGAATAGTGTGTTGGCCCTGGAGCAAAAGCCACAATCGACAATGTTGAAATCAATTGAAGAAAACGAATGCACATTTTGAGGTGTATACATGCTCTTGTCATACTTAGAATTGCTAAGCTGACATTTACACTCTTATGTCAGATCTGGATAAAATAGTTTTATGTAATTTTCTGGTATTAAGAGAAATTTATTAAGGATAATTAATTGTACTCTGTCAAGGAATATACGGAAATTGTCTTTGAATAAACTCTATGTATTAATTTCAAAGAATAGCAACAACGTAAGGAATAGGATAAATTGCTACTCACCACAAAGATGATCCATTGAGTTGCAGACAGGCACAATGAAAAGATTGATACACATGCAGATATCGGCCAAAACCTTCCTCAGCAAATAAAACATACACATATTTACAAAAGCAAGCACACTTCACACACCCTCAACCACCTCCACCGGCAGCTCCAACCAGAATGCAACTGTCACATGAATATCTATCTGGAGTGGGGCGGGCAAAGGGGAGGGATAGCAGGGTATGGATGGGGAGAGAGACGAGCACTTACTGGAAGGGCATGTGGGGGGGGGGGGGGGGGGGGAGGGGGGGGGGGGTACACAGGGAGTGAAAATGGAGGGGAGCAGAAAAGGACAGGAGAGGAGAGGAGAGGAGAGGAAAAGGAAGACAGTGGAAAAGGAGAGGAGAGGAAAAGGAGAGCAGAAAAGGAGAGGTGCAGAAAGGGAGAGAAGTTGAAAAGGAAGGGAGAAGGGAAGGGGACAGATACACTGGCAGAGGATGGCACACAAAGAGGATGAGAGAATGTGAAAGGAAAAGAGGGGATAGGACAAGGGGGTGGAAACTGTTGGATGGAGGGTGTGGTGGCAGTAGGTTACCATAGGGGATAATTTTGAGAGCAGAGAATGTATCATAAGCGTAACTCCCACCAGCACAGTTCAGAAAAGCTGGTGGTGGAGGGGAGGATCTAGATGGCCCAGATTGTGACATAGCCATTGAAATCAAGAATTTTATGTTCTGCAGCATGTTGTGCCACAGGATGGTCTACTTTACTTTTGGCCACAGTGTAGTGGTGGCCATTGATCCTGGTGGACAGCTGGTTGGTAGTCATACCAAAATAAAAAGCTGTGCAATGGTTGCAGCAGAGCTGGTACACAACATGGCTGCTTTCACTGGTAGCCCAGCCTTTTTTGGGGTAAGACAAGCCTGTGACAGGAATGGAATAGGAAGTGCTGGATGGGCAGATTGGATGGGTCTTGCACCTAGGTCTTCCACAGGGATGCGATAACAGGTGGCAATAGGTTGTGACTGGGAGTGGCATACGGATGGACTATCTTGTTGTGTTAAATTACATTACTACCAGCAGTGTTCCAAACTGCAATGTATATAAATAAAAAGTCCAAGAAAGCCAAAGAGTCACAGTGAAGAGTTACAGTGAGTTAAATAATATCAAGCATGAGAGGTCCACATAAAAAGATGTAAGTGCTCACAGCTCTGTGGTATCTACAAGTGGAACATTATGAGCATCAGTCAGTCTTTTGCTATTTTATATTTTTTTCAGTTAGATTAATACTGAGTGAACACAGTGACTTGCTTTTTCAAAGATATTCTTTGGAGCACTAACCAGACCAGACCTAGATGCTTCTTGTTCTATGTCTGGATGCATTAGTTTGCTGAGGTATCACATTATTCTGAGATAAAAGAAACTGCATATTGACAACAAAGTTACTGTTAAGTTGTGTATTATAGTAACCACCATCAACTGACAATTAGGAAAAGCACTGGGTCCATTCTAAATAAAATAAATAAAATCAGACTCATATAGATAATTACTAACAAGTTTGAAAAGTGGCATGTTGAGTTTAAGGTCTATGGTTCTTGCACAACACCTAAGAGATTCATTTGACACAACAGACACATCATGGTTCCTTCATCTAAGCCTCATGTCTCCAGTTTGAAATAGACCAAGGAGTGATATCTAATACCACGCAAGCATTTCTCCTGTGCCGAAACTTTCATGGAGGCACACTAGTCTGTTTCCTGTTTTCGTGTTAGGAGAGCAGTAATAAATAATCTCACTGTCCCATTGCATATGCATATGGAAGGCTCAGCACTAAATTATTCATTATTAAAAATTGCTAAGTGACTTGCTTCAGATGGTTCTCATGATTCATCATAATCTACTATACAACCACTGTGCTTAGTGGAGGATGATTCCTTCAAAATAACATTGTTGAATCTCACATGACATGTTAATCAATGGTGTTGCACATCTATTCTCCCTGAGTTGAATCTCAGAAGCAAAATATGTACGTAACAAACTTTTGGAACAAAGGTTACAACAAAATAATTTGTCTGAATGTGTCCATGACTGAAAGGGACACCTGTTTGTGATTTGCTTCTAGCACAGAAGACAGTCATATGATACAACTAGAACCAAAGGATATACTTATGTAACAATTTCCTGGGAACAATATACACAAAAAATGCTCCAGTACAAGCACTACGTTTCCTAAAACAGTGTTGATGTTTTTGTTCTTGTGTGGAAAACTAATTTTCCATTGTTACATTAATTCACATGAACAAGAATGAAAACTGCTGCACTGAAGTACCATTCTCATCTACCATGTACTCAACTGTGAACTGTGGATCTTTGGTCTATAAATGAGTATGCCAAGTTTTATTTTTATTTGGGACACTGTCAGATCAATAAACTATCTAGTATTACTGTATAAACCCTGATGTCAGTGTAAACTTGCTCTTTCTTCAGCCCAGTAAGATGTTTTATGACAATAAAATGTCAGAAACTTTCTAGATTTGTTATGTTCTATTTTTAAATGTCATATATATTATTGTCACTCACCTGAAAGAATTGAGACAAGTTTCATCTCAATGTCTAGAAAAAGTCTCCACAATCCAGCTTCCTCAAGTTTCTGATACAGCAGCTTGGCACACAACAATAGTTTATCCAAGGCTTGAGGTAGTGAGGACAGTTTTGTCTGAGTTGGTTCATCCTGCATAAGGAAAATAAAACTTAAGCTCTTTAACAAATAGTATCAGTAAACATAAAAAAAAGTGTAAAAATTGATAAAATGTAATAGAGACAATTTTTAGCTGATGAAGGTTCTAACACTACCACCCAATTATTGCTCAATCCTATGAATATTAACTACAATTTTACAAGAGAGTAAACTTGTTATTTTCAGATGGTTGCATCAAAACAAGCTGATGAATATCAAGATGCCTTCGCAGCATTAAATGGTAATGCAAAATTCAAATTGCTTCTAAAATGGTACTTAATTTTTGGGTTGATTTGATTACTGCCTGAATCTGAAAATCATCAATAATCTGAAACTGCCTGGCAGATCAAAACTGTGCATCACACCAATATTCGAACTTTGGACTTTTGCCTTATGCAGGCAAGTGCTCCACCTACTGAGCTACCAAAGTACAACTCACGACATGTTCTCACAGTTTTACTCCCACTAGTAAATCATCACCTACCTTCCAAACTTCACAGAAGGTATCCTGTGAAACTTGCAGAACTAGCACTCCTAGAAGAAAGGATATTGCTGAGACATTTCTTATTTTTGCCACAGCTTGGATGATGTTTCCAGAATGAATTTTTCACTCTGCAGTGGAGTGTGTTCTGATGTGACACTTCATGGTAGATACATACTGTGTCCCATCTGTGGCTGTGGCTAATCCATGTCTCTGCAGTATCTTTTCTTCTGGGAGTCCTAGTCCTGAGTTTCACAGGAGAACTTCTGTGAAGTTTGAAAGGTGGTAGCTGGGGCACTGAAAAATTCATTCTGGGCATGAATAACCTGACTGATGCTCGATTTATTAAATACATTAGTATCACATAATAATAACTTTCACATTCCACAAAAATTTTCATAACCTCACAACATTGAGATATACTTAGTACTGCAGCTCTATTGCCATGGGGCTGTGACACTTGAGCGCCAACAAGAATGCTGCTTGTGGAACACAGTTAGGGCCTGCATCAGTGCAGTCTGCCCTGAAACCCTGAGACCTGGAGCCACCACCACATCACGCCAGCACCGGCTCTGGGAAGCAGCTTTCGGCCATCAATATGGGGCTGTGGGTCACTGCCATTACATAATCACCCTGCTGCCTGCTGGACAATGTAGGGTATCCAAGCCGTGCCACAACACACATGGCCACAGCTAGCTGAGACCACCCAGGTCCAGACTCACTGCTGGCAGAGGCAGTTACATCAAAAACCACTGCCCGACCAAAGCTATGCCGTGTCAGCATTGTGTGACGACAATTCAAAGTAGGCCATTGGATGCTTCAACCATGCAGTGACTTCCTTGATTGATCCATAGCAAGGAGCCATAGTAAAGAAAATAAGAATTTCAGGCTGTTTGATTGGCTCCACATGTCGTGTGCTGAGCACACCAAACCCAGCAGCTATTGCAACTGGTGCCAGAATATTGGCATCACTTTTTCAGTGCAATGTCTGAATCCACAATACAGTGAGTCAAGAAATTTAATTGTCAAAGTGTCTTGGTCATGGAAAGGAAACATGACTGCATTGCTCTATGTAAGATGAATTTTGGTAAAAGTAAGGAACCAGTGGAACTATTGCACTTTAGCGGTAATGGGTGATATGACTGGCTAGTACCTATCAGATGTATCCAGTGTAATTTGGAATGTCATTCAGCAAAATGCACAGAATCAGTATCAGTAGCGTGTTTCACGTGTAAGCAGTACGGACTTAAGGCTAGACACTGCTGTGAATCAAAATGGCTAGTGATTAGACATAAGAGTTAAGTTAATGTTCTTTATTTTATTATCTTGTAATTGCTGGTGTTTCAAAAGAAGTGTTATGAAGGACAAGACTTCAGCAAAGTCAGAGATGGAAAGGCAGTCTCCATATTGTCAGAAAGGGTAGCATAATTAAAAGCAGTAAAGGTAGTTTGCATATTGTCAGAAGGGTAGCACAATTAAAAGCAGCAATAGGGACTACGTGGTCTAGTAGAGGAGCAGCCACCACAGTGAAATATAGCTTTGTCTGCTGAAAGTTTAATTGCTCCTTTCTCTAGTAAATCAACTGTGAGTGTGCAAGAATTTGTGGAGGGCCTTGGGAACTTTGGAGAGATGACACAGAATGTTTGAGGGTTGTGAAATTAAGATTAAGTGAAGAAGCAAAACTTATGCAGGTTATACAGACGCTCTCAAGCGAACTGCAATATTTGAAGAAATTTTGCTAGAAAGTGTGAAACAATCTGTGAAAGTAATATGTCTAAATGAATGTTGGCTAAAATCTGAAAATATCAGTCTTCTGAATAAACTTAAAGACTATGAACTGGCTACCAGCTTTTGTAGGACCAATGGGTATGGAGGATCTTGCATACTAGTTCATTCCTTGGTAGACTATGGTATCAGACAGAATTTTAGCCATCTGAATGAAGAAGGTACATTTGAAACTTAAAGAGTATAACATATTAATTATCAGCATACATCACAAACCTGAGTACCATATAAGCTCTGTATTTTTAGATAAGTTTGATACATTGCTTCATAAATTAAAAAGTGAGAAACTGTACAAGAAAGTGGTTATATGTGCTGACTTCAACATAGATGTAAGGACTGATGACAAGAACCTGGTAGCCACAAATGGGCTAAATCTCTATTTTGATCAGTATACAAGAATTACAGCAACCTCTGCAACATGTATTGACAATATTGTAAGTAGTTATAATTATTATGTAAAAGAAAAGTTTCTTCTAGATTTAAGAGTATCAGACCATAAAGCGCTATTTGTATCACTACCGAAGCAATATTCAGTCTGCACAACAAAATATGTAGGAATTTCAGTCAAGAAAACGTGGCAGTATTTTGTAAAACACTAAGCCAAACCAATTGGACAGTCAGCAAACACACTTCCACAAGTGACAATTACAGTAACTTTTTAACTGAATTCTCGGGTATATTCAATGAATGCTTCCCTTTTGTAACAGTGAGGACCAGGTCCCATAAAAGTAGATCATGGGTAACAAAAGGAATTAGGGTGTCTAGTGCTACTAAGAGGAAACTGCATATGGAGGCAAAAGTAAATCGAAGCCCTGAATTTCTTAAGTATGTAAGCACATACAAAAAAAAAATCGACAAACTTAGTTCAACTAGCAAAATGTACTGTGAATAATAACTTCATTTCAAATGTAAAAAACAAATAAAAAGCTGTTTGGTCTGTTATAAGAAGCAAAGTTCGCAGTGACGCAGAGAGACAATGCCCTTCTAAAATAGTGATAAATGGTAGAGCTGTTACAGAACCCAGTGCCATTTGTGAATCATTCAATGACTTTTTCATAAACTGTAACAAATTTGATGACTGTTCACCACCAAAAACAAAGCCCAATATGACAGACAGTAATTGCCCGTGTTTTAAGTTTTCTCATGTTTCCATCTCAGATGTCATCAAAATCATAATGTCCCTAAAAAATTCAAAATCTGTGGGGTGGGATGAGATCCCCACTGAGATAATAAAAATAGTCCATCACAATACTACATATCCACTCTCTTTCATAATCAACCAATCTTTTGATGATGGATGCTTCCCAGATCAATTAAAATATGCAGAAGTTCAGCCAGTACATAAAAAAAGGCAAACAAGATGAATTGTGGGCAACTATAGGCCAATCTCACTGTTACCAATTTTCTCAAAAATACTTGAAAGAGCTGCATGTGATCAGATTGAAAATCACAAATCATCTAACAGCATTATCTTATGCAATCAGTATGGTTTCAGAAAAGGCCGCTGCACAATCCATGCAATAAATGAATTAAGTCACAAATGTCAGGAAATGTCAAATCTCTTAGCTGGATGTCATCATACTTGGCAAGCAGAAAACAAAGAGTACTTATTAACATCAATGGCAAGAAATTTCTCTCTGGCTGGAAGCACACTCAATTAGGTGTTCCACAAGGTTCAATATAGGACCACTACTTTTTCTGTATTATATTAATGATATGCCGCGCCAGGTCCAGTCTGATACTATCCTCCATGCAGATGACTCAACAGCTGTAGTCTGTTGTAAAAATGAGGTAGACCTAATTTGTCATATTGAACAAACACTTGGGGAAGTGGAGACGTGGGTCAAAAACAAAAACTTGACATTAAATTTTACAAAAACAGAAATTGTTCATTTCACCACAAAACAATCTGCACAGTCTATTAGTGAAATATGGTATATGGACAAAAAATTAGAGTTACAGACCTTGGCGTATTAGTCAATAAAAATCTGTTATAGAGTCACCATGTGGACAACATACTGGGTTGACTGAATAGCTTTGTATATATTATGAATATCTTGTATAGTATTACTGATTTAGCTGTAAGAAAAACTGTATATAATGCATATTTTGTTTCAGTCATTAGGTATAGTACAATTTTCTGGGGGTCTGAAAAAACAAATTTACTTAGAGCTTTTAGACTACAAAAAAGAATCATCCGAGCAACATTGTAAACCTTTATTTGTAAAACTAGATCTAATGAGCATTCCAAGCATATACATCTATGAAACTCACTTCCACAAAAAGAAACCCAACTCTTTTTGAGGGCAACTGCTTCTTGCATCAATATGACACTAGATATAGAATGAGCTACATGTTACCTACCCACCGATTAAAATAATATGAAAAAACCCAATACTATATGGGCATGTAATTTGTAAATAAAATATGGAAAGCTATGGATGAGCCAAATGTAAAAGGTACCAAACAGAATTGGAAAAAATTCTGAAAGATAAATGTTACTATAGTGTAGAAGATTTCTTGAATGGCAACAATGCATTGGAACTGTAATTAAAATACCTCTTTGACGATGTTACACCATATGCATTATTAGTTTATTGTCTATTATTAGTATTATTATATATAGTGTAAAACTGACAAGTCACCTATGTCACAATCTTACATTGTATAAGGCATGTTATGTGATAATAAAAATCGAAATGGAAAATAATTTAAAAAGGGGTGAGTTCAAAAGTATACAAAGCACAACAGCGCCAGGTATTTTATGGAACAGTCAGGCATGGTAACAAAGAGGTATACAGAATCAATGGAAGAATTTGCAGATAGAATAAGAAAGATCAATGATTGTATATATGAGATGGTGCAGAATGAAGTAATTTTACAGAAGAGTGAGCAGAGGGCACTTTACACATTTTTACAAGGGTTGCCTTCAGAAATATCGAGGACAGTATGAACACAGATACCAACTGATTAGCACACAGTTGTTAGACTGGCAGCAGAATGCAAGGGAATTGATGCGTCAATTGAGTTTGCAGTTAGATGGACAGTTTTTTTCGGCAATATAAGGTGTTACAGATGTGGATAGATAGGGCATGTGTGGAAGCAATGTCACCAGTCATGGGACAGTGAGAGCAGTGACAGAGGTCAGGGTAATGGTGGTGATAGTTTCAGGGGTAGGGGACCAGGGATGAAGCAAGTGTTAAATGCCGAAGGGAACCTGAGGTCCACCTATGGGCATTCCGACTAAAATTAGATGCTATGAAGTCATGCGCACAGGTGGATTCTCCAGTCAAAGGGATAGTGGTAAGAAGAACTGCAGGATATTTTTGGATACAGGGACACCTGTGTAAGTTGCCAATGGGGATCTGGTGGACCACAAGCAATGGAACCAACCATGGTATAGATTGCATGGAGTTGGAGATAGCAATGTCGCACCAGTGGGATCGGTGGATATATATGTTTGCCTTTGTGTGGTTCAGTTCAGACAATTTGTAGAGATTGTGTCAAACGTGAGTGAGAGCTATGAAATGAGTCTAGCATTGGATTTCTTGTAACAGCATTGTACCAAAATCGATCTTTGGCAACACATTGTGGAGCTCTAAATAAAAAAGTTTCAGTTGGACAAAACTGCTGCCAGTGTAGCACTGTTGTGGCACAAATCTTTAGAGTGTGACAAATTGTTTAAACCAAGAACAATCACAATTTTGGTAAACATTTTTGGAATACAGTGATCAATTAATTGTTATATTTAGATTAAAGTTCAGTCTTGATCACGTTATGTCTGTTTTAATGAGTAACCGGTTTCGGTTTTTTCTATAAAACCATCATCAGACCCATTGGCTCCCTTGGGTTGGTAGGTGGAGCTCTCCTTGCTGCTGTGCAGCAACAGTTGAACTTTAATCTAAATACAAGAACAATCACACTAAGACTCAATACACACAACTGTGTACATAAGGGTACCGGGAAATTGCTTTGGGTTAATGTTGAGTTTAATTTACCAGTAGGAGTGTTGTGCATGTGGAACTGCTGGAAGTAAATAAAATATTGGATGGGGAAGTGGCGAGGACTTAAGGATAACAAAGGGGATGTTGTTTGCTAATGTGGATATTCTGCAGGAGAAACAGTGAGACATGAAGGGTGTTGACCATGGACAGTCGGCAAATGTCACTGAGTTGCATTATGAGGGAAAGTGAAGGACCTAAAGGGGAATGATAATAAACAGGTGGCAGAGTTACTGTTGGAATTAAAGGATTTATTTATTTTCAAAAGGGCCATTACAAGCAGTCCATGTTATGCAGCACCAAACACTCAAGGAAATTAATCATCAGTTTACTGCAGACCACATAGGATGCCAAGGTATTTGTAGCCGATTCTGGAGGAATTCAGCTATCAGTAGCTGAGGGAGGGGATTACTGAAGGAAGAAATAGCCCTTGGACAGAATTGTTGTCATGTACAAAAAATCAGCAGGTGGATCATGAAAATATAGGTCTTATTGCAATTATCAACACTTGAATGCCAAGACTCTAATGGGTGCCCACCCTCTGCAGAACACTATGGAAACCTTAGACTATTTAACCCAGTGCAACTATTTTTTAATTGTGGACTTAAGGAGTGTCCATGATCAGCTAGAAATTGTTATCAATTCAGAAGGGTGCATTTGGATTGAAAAACACAACTGTGACATTTCAGAGGTTGTTGGATGGAGTTCTCAGAGTGTTGAAATAATGCCAAGGTATGATGTATCTTGATGGTATGTCACTGCAAGTGATAAAGAGCAGCACATCCAACACGTAAGGAAGGTATTCATGAGACAGAGGGCCAAAAATTTAATGTTGAGCACAGGGAAGTGTAATTTTGTGTTAGATGAAGTGACTTATCTTGGTCTCATAATTAGGTAGGATGGGGTTAGGATGAACCCCAAGGTTAGTTAAAGCTGTAAACGAACTTTCTGTACCTAAATCGGTGGAGGAACTGCAATCATTTCTGGAACATTAATTATTATAAAAGGTTCATAGAAGGCTTTGCAGATACTGCCAGGCCACTGATGCAATTACTAAGAAAGGTTCAATTTTTTTGGTCAGAGCAGAGGATTGTCACTGTGCTTCTGAGAAACTGAAGGAAACTTTGACATCGAGTCTGATCTTAGTGTTTCCAAATTTCTGTAAGGACTTCATTCTATCATGCTATGCATCCAACCATGTACAGTAGAGTCTCAATAGTTCGAGGTAAACAGGACCGGAACCACCTCGAACTATCGAAAACTCAAACTATCGAAATTTAAATGGGAAAAAGAAATATTATGATGTTGTAGGTAATACAGGTCAAAATATGAACTTTATTAAAATAAAACTATTTACACATGCATTTGCATTGACAGAATAACAATAATTAGTTATTTAGACAACTAATAGTGAAGCGTCTTTTGTTTGGCGAAACTGCAACGTTTCCTCCCAGCAATGTCACGCCACCGTCTCAGGAGAAGTAGGTCAGTTGGTGTCGCCTCACGCTGTTGTTCCATGTGGCCTCGAGAGCAGTGTAGCCATCGGTGTGACTCATCATTGGTGCAGCCTCTGCCTCGTCACTCTTACACTGCGATGGAACGTTAACCATGTCAATTATAGAAGAGTCTGTCACTTCCAACTATTCGTCCGAATTTAAACACTTGCCTACTTCCACCTCTTCTGCCTCTTCACACCCTGACAATCTTCTGATTAAATTACACAATGATTGATCGTCCTCATCTGCTAAATCTTCAGTTTCTGTGTCTGGCATACTTTCCTGTAGAATTTTCCTCCATGACTTAGAAATTGTGTCTGACTTTATTTCACTCCAAGATTTGCTAATCCAGTACACGACGTCCTTCAAAGTCACTTTCTCAAAGCTCCTACAATGCTTTCATTGTCTTCGGAATGCAGGATTGACTGTAGCAATCGTCGCTGATACTTTTTTTTTAGACATCCCAGAACGCCCTGATCCATGGGCTTAATGAGACAGGTAACGTTTGGTGGGAAAAACAAGGTGCGGATACCGTCGCATTGCAGTTCTCCTGCACTTGGATGTGAGGATGCATTATCCATGAGCAAAATTGCATTGCATGGCAGTCCCCTTTCATTAAAAAAATTCTTGCAGTCAGGTTAAAATGAGTTAAAAAAACCAGTTCTTGAAGATTTCCTGATTCATGCAGGCATTATTCTGATGTGTATAGACAACCGGAAGAGCTGAGATGGATACATTCTTGAATGCTCTTGGCTTGGCACACTTCCCAATCACAACTAGTCTTAGTTTGTGGTTTCCAGTTGCATTTGAAGCTGCCAGAACTGTGAGCTGCTTTTTGCTTTTTTTGCGATCAGGAGCACTTTTTTCTTCACAAGAAGCAAGTGTCCGAAGCAAGTGTCCTTGCTGGTAACATTTTAAAATTTAGCCCAGTTTCGTCACAGTTATATATTTGTTATATTTGTTCATTAGACTAATTTTCGTCAGTTATGATTTTTTAAACTCGGCAATGAATTTTGAAACAGCCTGAGCGTCACCAGAGAGTTTTTCTCTACATATGTCTAGTCGACACACTAAATACCTCTTCTTCCACTTGTCTAGCCAGCCCACACTAGCGGCGAAATTGTCATCTTCTTCCTGCAGCTGGTTTCTGGAAAACAAAGCTTTTATCTTGGAAGATTGGGCCAGAAATCAGAGCACCCTTCTGTCTCTGTTGGGTAAACCACATGAACAATGCCTCACCTGTTTTTTCAAAGTCTGACTTCTTTATACTTCTTCGACTGAGAGATTCGTGTGAGGATTTCTGTGAAGAAAACTGTTCCAATTTAAGTCGGTTTCTTCGCCAGTCACCAACAGTAACTTCACCGACACCATATTCGAGAGCAAGATTTTTTATTGTTTCTCCTTTGTCAAGTCGTCTTAGTGCTTCTAATTTTAGATGCAAAGGCACAAGTTTCCTCTTTTTTGTTACAGGACTCATCTTTGTAAGGTGTACAATGGAACACACAGTCAACAAACAAATCGACACACAACACTGTACAGTACAGGTACTGGCAACTACAGCAGCGTATGAACTCCCCAGTTTTGATCGGTAGCAGCTGGCAGCAGTTGGGGTATTTCATGCCATACTGACAACAGATGTTCGTGCAACAGTGCAGCGAGCTAATCGTCGGTGTTGATTGCATTATTGTCTGTTTTATCACTGAGCTGTATCTCACTATCTATCTTTTGCAATGATGTTTTCATTATTTATCATGTCAGTAAAAAAAAGAAAGTAGATCATTGCAACATTAAAAGAGGCTCGGATTATTGGAAATTCAGACTATCGAGACTCAAACTATTGAGACTCTACTGTACTTGGTTGCATGTTGTCTCAAGATGTCAAGGGTATAAAATATCTGGTAGCCTGTGACAAATTAACTCATTGGAAAAAGGAAATGTTGTGCCAATCAATGGAATCACCTACTTCAAATGTTATGTCTATGGGGAAAAGTTTCTAGTGATAATGCAATATTGAAATAATTGCTGAGGTTGAAGGATTTATCTAGTAGACTGATATGATGGGCAATATGACTGAGTGAATTTGATTTTGAAGTCATACATAAACCTAGAAACAAACACGGAAACATGGATGAATTGAGTAGGAAAGTTGTGATACTACAAATAGGAGGTAAAGAGCTTAAAGAATGGCAGACAGATGATGAATTAAAGCAGTTTCATGGCAATCGCAGTTTTGTGTGCAGAACGGATTGCTGTGCAACGAATCTAAGTTGGGACCATGCGTGGTGGTGCCACCAAAGCTGACCTGTGTATTACAGGAGACACATGACCACATTAGCAGGTCATTGAGGCTGTAGGTCTACCAAAAGAAGAGAAGCACAGAGGTACAGGTGGAAGATTAAGAAGGTGAACATGACCAATATGTGTGGAATTGCTACAGAGTGCACAGAGAGTGAATTTGTGTCAGCAAAGAGAGCCATTGCAGAGGTTACCTGAAGCATTAGCACCATTTCAATTGTTTGGGATTGATGTCTTAGGCCCTATCAAAAACCACCTGTACGAAATGCATATGTACTCATGATTATACAATTAAAGACCATTTTTCAAGATATATGGAAATGATTGCAATGCCCGACCAACAAGCAGCAGTAGTGGTGCAAGTGCTAGTGAACAACTGGATACTGAAGTTCAGGGTTCCTGAGATAATAGCAACAATTCAGGGAACCAACTTTATGATGGATTTGTTCAAAGAATTGTATATGATATTATGTGTGAAGAAACTGAGCAAAAGTCCTCTATATTCTCAAGCTAATGGAAGACCAAAAAGAGTACATACAGTTACAGGGAAGATGCTAGGATGTTATGTGGATGAGCATCATACCAGTTGGGATGTTTATTTAAGGTATGTGGTCTCAGTGTACAACTCAAAGCTGCACAGGAATACAAGTTTTTCTCTGTATGAGGTAGTCCATTGTCACTCAAAATGTTAAGAGCCATGAAGGGTTATGCAGGAAAATCAGCTAATGAGTTCATGAAGATGATAAGGGACATATGGAACAGGATGCACAGGGGTAATACAAGGCACTAGAAAAGCAAGAACATGCAGTGAGCCATGCAGGAAAAATGTCACAACACAAGGTTGTTGCCATACAGGAAAAATGTCACAATACAAGGTTGGCCACTGGCTAATGTTTCTGACTTTCCACACTTCAAAGAGGAAGACAATTTTTTTTCAAATATCAAATGTCATACCAAGTTGTGGAAACAACATCACCAGTGAATGTCAGATCCAGTTGCTGATGGGAATGCAGGTGTACATATAGGAGACTGAAACAATTTCATGGGAGCCTGGAAGTTATCCCAGTAATTTTGGGATTGTACTGGAAGGAAAATTTGAAAAAGTATGTGTGAGGGAGTGAGTTGAAGTTTAAGATGAACAAATGACAATATGTCCTTACACGCTACAACCTAGGAGATAAAGAGCAAATTTACGTGTTAGGTAGAAGTATAGTACAATGTATGGTGCAGATGGGATGAAATGCTGTGGGGCAGTAGGGGACTTTTAGGGAAATGAAAGGATAATGGGTATCCCTGTCCTCAGGTTGGATACATCAGGAGAAAAGATGGAGAGCATGCAGATCATAGCCATGCTACTGGTATTCATCAGAGTGAAGGTCTTGCAGAACCACTACCTAGAACGAGGAGCGCTGTTCATGAAGCAAGACAATGTCACTGCTGGGATATCACTGTATGGGAAATCTGGAACAAAGTAAGACAACTAGAGAAAGCATTCAACAGTTTCTGGGAGGGTGTAAGGAATCATGGAGTGCTTAAAGTAGTTAAGGGGTGTGTATGAGGGTACATGGGACTCGTGAGAAATCGAGAGATGAGATGAGGCAGGTTCTGGGAATTATACTGTATGCAAGGAGGAGAAGAGGTTGGATCAATGAGGGAGGTCAACTGCTGGAAACTTGTGTCTGGGACAGCTGATGAGGAGGACAACAGGAGGATAAACAACACACGGCAGCAGTACAGCGATGGGTGAAAGGAAACAAAATAGCAAGTGAATGACACACAATGGAAATCAAAAGTTTGGAGAAAGATGTTTTAAACAATTCTTGGTTTTTATGCCAACTGACTGGGGAAGTAAGGAACTATGCAAACTCTGTGAAGGATCAGTGAACTGGAACATTAACAGGTTGCAAGCCACAGGAGAAATATTGGATAGAGAAGTAGTGATAATAAAATGATTACTTGGAGAACAGGGAGTGGGAAGCATGCAGAGATGTATCAGTATTGCAGGGAGCTATGCAGCAGGTTGTACAAAGACCACTGGGAGTAAACTTGTCATCATGTTGGTACCTGGAGAGGCTATCGAAAGTTCAAAAAGGACTACCACCTGAATTAAAGTTGACCTTGGAACCTAGCCATAAAAAATTGCCTTTATACACTCCTGGAAATTGAAATAAGAACACCGTGAATTCATTGTCCCAGGAAGGGGAAACTTTATTGACACATTCCTGGGGTCAGATACATCACGTGATCACACTGACAGAACCACAGGCACATAGACACAGGCAACAGAGCATGCACAATGTCGGCACTAGTACAGTGTATATCCACCTTTCGCAGCAATGCAGGCTGCTATTCTCCCATGGAGACGATTGTAGAGATGCTGGATGTAGTCCTGTGGAACGGCTTGCCATGCCATTTCCACGTGGCGCCTCAGTTGGACCAGCATTCGTGCTGGACGTGCAGACCGCGTGAGACGACGCTTCATCCAGTCCCAAACATGCTCAATGGGGGACAGATCCGGAGATCTTGCTGGCCAGGGTAGTTGACTTACACCTTCTAGAGCACGTTAGGTGGCACGGGATACATGCGGACGTGCATTGTCCTGTTGGAACAGCAAGTTCCCTTGCCGGTCTAGGAATGGTAGAACGATGGGTTCGATGACGGTTTGGATGTACCGTGCACTATTCAGTGTCCCCTCGACGATCACCAGTGGTGTACGGCCAGTGTAGGAGATCGCTCCCCACACCATGATGCCGGGTGTTGGCCCTGTGTGCCTCGGTCGTATGCAGTCCTGATTGTGGCGCTCACCTGCACGGCGCCAAACACGCATACGACCATCATTGGCACCAAGGCAGAAGCGACTCTCATCGCTGAAGACGACACGTCTCCATTCGTCCCTCCATTCACGCCTGTCGCGACACCACTGGAGGCGGGCTGCACGATGTTGGGGCGTGAGCGGAAGACGGCCTAACGGTGTGCGGGACCGTAGCCCAGCTTCATGGAGACGGTTGCGAATGGTCCTCGCCGATACCCCAGGAGCAACAGTGTCCCTAATTTGCTGGGAAGTGGCGGTGCGGTCCCCTACGGCACTGCGTAGGATCCTACGGTCTTGGCGTGCATCCGTGCGTCGCTGCGGTCCGGTCCCAGGTCGACGGGCACGTGCACCTTCCGCCGACCACTGGCGACAACATCGATGTACTGTGGAGACCTCATGCCCCACGTGTTGAGCAATTCGGCGGTACGTCCACCCGGCCTCCCGCATGCCCACTATACGCCCTCGCTCAAAGTCCGTCAACTGCACATACGGTTCACGTCCACGCTGTCGCGGCATGCTACCAGTGTTAAAGACTGCGATGGAGCTCCGTATGCCACGGCAAACTGGCTGACACTGACGGCGGCGGTGCACAAATGCTGCGCAGCTAGCGCCATTCGACGGCCAACACCGCGGTTCCTGGTGTGTCCGCTGTGCCGTGCGTGTGATCATTGCTTGTACAGCCCTCTCGCAGTGTCCGGAGCAAGTATGGTGGGTCTGACACACCGGTGTCAATGTGTTCTTTTTTCCATTTCCAGGAGTGTATTTCAACCTAAACACCATGGAATCAAGGACCAATGGAGCAACAGTGTACATTTAAGTTTCCTTTACGGTAACAGGGAAACAGGCATGGTACAAGTGCTCTCTAGCACAGACATATCCCGTCCAGTGGGGCATGCTGAGGGAGTTTGTCAGGGTAAGGGCAGCAATTGTTACTAATCCCAGAGGACAAGAGTGGGCATGTGGAAATGGAAGAAGCATAGTGGCAGTTACAAAGATGAAGTTACAGTTTGTCCAACCAGGGTAGTGAGAGAGGGTAAGAACTCCTGCACAGTGAAGTTACCACTATGTCAGAAAACAGAAAAGAATTGCAAGAAAGAGGTGATTAGGCTTGAATTGTATTTGAAGCATGTGGAGGCACATTGGTTGTACTCTCCTTTAATAAGATGACAGAAGCAGCCAATTGCTGCGAACGGGGAAGTTCACAGCAGCAAAAGGATTGAAGCTAGATGGGAGTGGATTGCTGATGAATGAGACATCATGTGAAATAGAGGGACCCACCTTCTGTCTAACTGTCACAGTTTCAGAAATAACCCATCTGAGAATTTCACAGCCTCAGTTATAATGGCCAGAGGAACCTATAGAAGTGTTGCCAGCCACGAATCTGACTATGTTGAACCGTACTTTAAGACCCAAGTTGACTCAGTCCACAGGTAAAGTTGTTAATGAGCAGGAGGGGTGAATCTCCATGGTGACATTGATGCAGCATGTGAATGAGTACAGGGAAAACCAGTAACAGAGAGAAACGATCTTGACCATTGTCATACCAAGCACCGCAGCAACACTTACTCTGCATAGTCCTTGTTTACATGCACAAGAAGTGATACAAAAGAAGAAATTCGGACCACCCACTGTTCAAATCTCAGTGGAGTGGATTCCCAGAGCCTAAAAGGCAGAGCAAGATCTATAACTGTAAGTTAAGGTAAGCTACGAAGGAACTAATGGAGCTTAGGATAGTTAGTGGTTAAGGAAACATAGTGCCAAGAGGAATCCTGAGTAAAGAGTGGACTACAGTCAACTGAGCCAAGTACCAGGGAATTTGTGACCCTAGTTCGCATACGGGTAATATACTATATGGCGACCCAAGGACTGGGTCTTGTTAAAGAGGAGGGCAATGTGGTGCACCATCCATATTTCATCAGAAATGCATAAAGTAGTAAGGGGTTTGCAGTAGCACCAGCCGCAGGCAAGTGTGAGTGTTATGCTTTGCAGAATATAACACAGCCGTCGCAACCCTGTGAGGTGAGCTGCCCTGGTGAGGTGTGGAAACAGTCGACAGAGCAGTACTTAAGCAGAAAAGGGTGGAAGCCCTTCCACACTGATGGCTGCCAAAATGTTCAGTATACATGCTGCAAAGCATTGCAAAGCCCAAGCAAGCACAGCTCAGGAGTATACAAATACCTAGCCGTATTACACTAAAGTCACTTCTGGTAGTTTCAAGGCTCTATCACTGTAGGGCTGTGATGCTGGCACACTGACTGGAGTGCTGTTACTGGACCACACTTTGACTCTGAATCAGGGCAGTCTGCTCTGAAACCACGGGACCAGGAGCCACCACTGCATCGGGCTAGCACCACCCTAGGAAGCTGCTCACCAGCCATCACTGCCAATAGATCACTAGCCTGCTGCCTGATGGACAGCATAGGGTGTACGAGCTGTGCCACAACACATGCAGTTGTTGCTGCTGGCTGGGACTGCCCAGACCTGGAGTTGCCTCTTGCAGAGGCCATTGCGTCATGCTGTACTCTGCAACCGTTGTGTGGTGACAATACACAGGAGGGTGCTGGATGCCTCTTCTGTGGTGCAGCTTTCTGTATTGAGCTGCAGTGGGGAGTCATAATAAAGCAAATTACAATTTATTGCTGTTTCACTGGCACTACACAGTATCTCACTGCACTCTAAATCCACCAGCTATTACATATAAAATAACATAAACCAATTACAATACTACATAGTATTGTTCAGATGACTGCAATTACAATTATATATCTTTCACAATTTGAATACACGATCTGTTACTGTAGAGTATAATAACAAGTCTTATACAAGCAAAACAGTGAGCAATGCATTTCTAGAATGAAAATTAGATAAATACATCTTGTAAACAATTTGCAAAGACAAAAGTTAGTTTAGACTTTAATTACACAGCTGCTTTTGTTATTAACAATATTATGAACATTTGGCCAAGATTGACAAATTTATACAGTCAAATATTTGGTAGAGATTTAGTAAATATTTTTGAATTATTCTTGAGCTGTCATGATATCTTCCAGAATGTTACACATCCATTTTATGTAAAAGAATATTAATCTTACAATGGAAGCTACTGTGAATGCATAAATGTCATTTACCAGCTCTGCTGCAATCATTGCAGAGATCTTTATATTGGTATAACCATCAATCAGCTGTCTACCATGATGAACAGTCACTGCCAAACTGTGGCCAAGAGAGTACAATAGACCATCCTGCAGTGCAACATGCAGCTGAACATAACATCATTGATTTCAATGGCTGTTACACTACCTGAGCCAACTGAATCCTTCCCTCCACCACATGCTTTTCTGAACTGCACAGATGGGTGTTATCTTACAATGGAAGCTACTGTGAATGTATAAATGTCATTTACCAGCTCTGCTGCAATCATTGCACAGCTCTTTATATTGGTATAACCACGCACTCTTCACTCCCATAATTATCCCAGCCTCAACTTACGGTAACATAATGTCCCCACACCCTCCACCCAACAGTTCCCACCCCCTCTGTTCTATAACCTCCTCCTCATTCCCGTCTCCTGCACTCTTTGCTTGCCACACACTGCCAACATACCAGCCAATATTTTCCTGCTCCTCTCCTTTTTTGCTCCATTTTCCCCACCTCACTGCCCCACAACCTCCTGATGCTGTGCCTGTCGGCATTCTAGTCCCTGCACACTCCACCAGATAATGCTCCCCCACCCTCACCCATACACTGCTATCCTTCCCCTTTCCAGACTGCTGCTACCATCCCACATGAAAGCTACTTTGAGGCACCAGCTGTTGGGAGTTGGCAGTCAAGTGTGCATGATTTGTGGTTAGTTGTGTGAATGAATGGTGTGTTTATCTTTTTCTGATGAAGGCTGTGTTTAACAGCTTATGTGCAAATGTCTTTTCACTGTGCCTGTCTGCAACTTAACATGTTATCTGTATGGCAAGTAGAATATAAATCTTGACGTATGATGGTGCAGTATGTGGTATAATTATACTTGCAGCATAATAATGTGTCAAAATTTGAAAATTACATCATTCTACAGTAAATACAATCAAGATCCATCAAAGATTCAATAGTACTGCAAAATTTGCAAACTATTAAACATAACTAGGCATTGTCATACACAGAATATGGTAACAGATTAACAGTTCATTACAAAGTATGCTTTCTTAATTAATAAAGGAAAACATGTTAATTTCTTTTAATTAATATTTCCCACATCCATTTCTTATGTTACATCATTGTACTCTCCAATTTCTCTCTACTAATATTGGTTTCTTCTTCGCTTTTTGTCTTACAGTTCGTAGACAGTAATTACAACATCTCATTTCAATTAGTAGTTCAGTCAATCATCACTGAATTACTTTCAGATAATACCACATATATGGTTTACAGTTTGATTCAGATTTCATTTTTTATTTATTTTTGAGTTCCATGGATCCTCGATGTGAGTATATCAATAGATTGTAAAATGTAAGTTTTCATGGCTGGAATTGTCACAATTAATAAAATATTCAGGACTACTCTGCCATAGTCGAAGGGATTTCACTTTAAAGCCTGACGTCTCATCTCCATCTATGGAGGACATTTTCAAGGGATATCGTAGCTTTGTCGAATGTCCGATTCACACCCTGGCTTGCTACCGATGAGCCAAGATGTGAATCGGACATTTGACAAAACTATGATCCCCCTTGAAAATGTCCTCTGCAGATGGGGATGAAATGTTGGGTCTTAAAGTGAAATCCCTTTGACCATGGCATAATAGCCAGGAATATTTTATTAAATGTATTGCTAGGTTGTAGAACATGTGAGATTATTACAGTAATAACCATATGGAATGGTCATAAGGCTTACAATTTAAATCATATGTAAACAGAAACATGAGGTACACTTGTTCAAATAACAACACAGATTATAGTAGTAGTGATGGTTACACAAACAAATTACAAGGCTTACATTCTAACTCATACAAAAAGCATTCTGTCAACATTAATATATGAGTACTACACAGCCATTTCTTATAGGAAAGCTTAAAATTAAGCATATTTCACCAAATGTTACAGATTGTCAAAAACTTCCTGTAAAGAACAGAAGACCTATTTATTTTTTTAATTTTTTTAATTTTTTTTATTCTTTTTATTTAGTTTTTTTTTCTTTTTAAGCATTGTCCCCAGTGACAGATTTACCATGAACTGGAAGTATATTGTATATTTGTATGCCTGAATAATATACTGATTTGTGTACCATGCTGAAATTTTTTATATCTTTGTGAAGATCATTTTTACTTCTGATATTCACTGTTGGTTCTGGAAATGTATGATTATTGTTCACAAACCGCTGTGTTGTTGTTGTGGTCTTCGGTCCTGAGACTGGTTTGACGCAGTTCTCCATGCTACTCTATCTTGTGCAAGCTTCTTCATCTCCCAGTACCTACTGCAACCTACATCCTTCTGAAACTGCTTAGTGTATTCATCTCTTGGTCTCCCTCTACGATTTTTACCCTCCACACTGCCCTCCAATACTAAATTGGTGATCCCTTGATGCCTCAACACATGTCCTACCAACCGATCCCTTCTTCTAGTCAAGTTGTGCCACAAACTTCTCTCCTCCCCAATCCTATTCAATACTTCCTCATTAGTTATGTGATCTACCCATCTAATCTTCAGCATTCTTCTGTAGTACCAAATTTCAAAAACTTCTATTCTCTGCTTGTCCAAACTATTTATCGTCCATGTTTCACTTCCATACATGGCTACACTCCATACAAATACTTTCAGAAAAGGCTTCCTTACACTTAAATCTATACTCGATGTTAACAAATTTCTCTTCTTCAGAAATGCTTTCCTTGCCATTGCCAGTCTACATTTTATATCCTCTCTACTTCGACCATCATCAGTTATTTTGCTCCCCAAATAGCAAAACTCCTTTACTACTTTAAGTGTCTCATTTCCTAACCTAATTCCCTCAGCATCACCCAATTTAATTCGACTACAATCCATTATCCTCGTTTTGCTGTTGTTGCTGTTCATCTTATACCCTCCTTTCAAGACACTATCCATTCCATTCAACTGCTCTTCCAAGTCCTTTGCTGTCTCTTCCAGAATTACAATGTCATCGGCGAACCTCAAAGTTTTTATTTCTTCTCCATGGACTTTAATACCTACTCCGAATTTTTCTTTTGTTTCCTTCACTGCTTGGTTGGTTGGGTTAAAGATTAAAGGGACCAAACTACAAAGGTCATCGGTCCCTTGTTTCATAAGAACACAGAGCACAGGGAAACTATCCACCAGTCAAGCGAAGCACTAAAAGAAAAAATTCCGGGGGAAGAAAAGCCCCATGGTCCATTGTAAGACAACACGGAAAACAGAGCACAGCAACAAAAACAACATAGAGAACAAAGGCAGAAGGAATTAAAACTGCACAGCAGAGGACTGTGGCTGGGTGATCACGAAAATAATAGGATGAGCCAGCCACTCTGCAACACGTTAAAACCTCCAGCCTAAAATTTTAGGGTGGAGTCGAATTACAACACAAAACGAATTAAAAGAGACAGCTCAAAAGAGGGTGATGTTAAAAAAATTTAAATGGACCTATAAAAGCCGCTTGCGCGAATAAAACTTAAAACCCGATCTGCCATAGAGACATTGTCACCTAAAAGAGATGATAAAGCACCCTGGAGATTAAAAGTTCGCCTGAGGGTGGCTAAAAGAGGACAGTCCAACAATATATGGGCCACCGTCATATTCGCACCACAGTGACAATGAGGGGGGTCCTCTCGACGCAGCAGATGACCATGCGTCAGCCAAGAGTGGCCAATGCGGAGCCTACACAGAACAAAAGAGTCCCTGCGAGAGGCCCGCATGGAGGAACCCCACACAGTCGTTGTCTCCTTTACCTGCCGCAGCTTGTTGAGTGCAGACAGAGTGCGCCATTCATCTCCCCACAACCCAAAGACCCAACGGTGCAAAACCGTTCTGAGATCAGTTTCCGGGAGGCCGATCTCCAACGGCATATTGCGGGTAGCCTCTTTGGCTAACTTGTCAGCGAGTTCGTTTCCTGCGATCCCAACGTGTCCCGGGGTCCATATGAACACCACCGAACGACCACGCTGTTCAAGAGCATGAATGGACCCCTGGATGGCACCAACAATGGGATGGCGTGGGTAGCACTGGTCAAGAGCCTGCAGACTACTGAGCGAGTCACTGCAAATGACAAAGGACTTTCCAGTGCTGGTACGAATATGCTAAAGGGCACGAAAAATGGCTGTCAGTTCTGCGGTGTAAACACTGCAGCCTGCTGGCAAGGAGCGCTGGCTCAATATACAGATTGAATAACATTGGGGAGAGACTACAACCCTGTCTCACTCCCTTCCCAACCACTGCTTCCCTTTCATGTCCCTCGACTCTTATAATTGCCATCTGGTTTCTGTACAAATTGTAAATAGCCTTTCGCTCCCTGTCTTTTACCCCTGCCACCTTTAGAATTTGAAAGAGCGTATTCCAGTCAACATTGTCAAAAGCTTTCTCTAAGTCTACAAATGCTATAAACGTAGGTTTGCCTTTCCTTAATCTAGCTTCTAAGATAAGTCGTAGGGTCAGTATTGCCTCAAGTGTCCCAACATTTCTATGGAATCCAAACTGATCTTCCCCGAGGTCGGCTTCTACTAGTTTTTCCACTCGTCTGTAAAGAATCCGCGTTAGTATTTTGCAGCTGTGACTTATTAAACTGATAGTTTGGTAATTTTCACATTTTTCAACACCTGCTTTCTTTGGGATTGGAATTGTTATTATATTCTTCTTGAAGTCTGAGGGTACTTCGCCTGTTTCATACATCTTGCTCACCAGATGGTAGAGTTTCGTCAGGACTGGCTCTCCCAAGGCTGTCAGTAGTTCTAATGGAATGTTGTCTGCTCCCGGGGCCTCGTTTTGACTCAGGTCTCTCAGTGCTCTGTCAAACTCTTCACGCAGTATTATATCTCCCATTTCATCTTCATCTATATCCTCTTCCATTTCCATAATATTGTCCTCAAGTACATCGCCCTTGTATAGATCTTCTATATACTCCTTCCACCTTTCTGCTTTCCCTTCTTTGCTTATAACTGGGTTTCCATCTGAGCTTTTGATATTCATACAAGTGGTTCTCTTTTCTCTGAAGGTCTCTTTAATTTTCCTGTAGGCTGTATCTATCTTATCCCTAGTGAGATAAGCCTCTACATCCTTACATTTGTCCTCTAGCCATGCCTGCTTAGCCATTTTGCACTTCCTGTCGATCTCATTTTGAGATGTTTGTATTCCTTTTTGCCTGCTTCATTTACTGCATTTTTGTATTTCCTCCTTTCATTAATTAAATTCAATATCTCTTCTGTTACCCAAAGATTTCTACTAGCCCTCGTCTTTTTACCTACTTGATCCTCTGCTGCCTTCACTACTTCATCCCTCAAAGCTACCCATTCTTTTTCTTACTGTATTTCTTTCCCCCATTCCTGTCAATTGTTCCCTTATGCTCTCCCTCAAACTCTGTACAACCTCTGGTTTAGTCAGTTTATCCAGGTCCCATCTCCTTAAATTCCCACCTTTTTGCAGTTTCTTCAGTTTTAATCTACAGGTCATAACCAATAGATTGTGGTCAGAGTCCACATCTGCCCCTGGAAATGTCTTACAATTTAAAACCTGATTCCTAAATCTCTGTCTTACCATTATATAATCTATCTGATACCTTTTAGTATCCCCAGGGTTCATCCATGTATACAACCTTCTTTCATGATTCTTAAACCAAGTGTTAGCTATGATTAAGTTGTGCTCTGTGCAAAATTCTACCAGGCGGCTTCCTCTTTCATTTCCTAGCCCCAATCCATATTCACCGACTATGTTTCCTTCTCTCCCTTTTCTTCACTCGAATTCCAGTCACCCATGACTATCAAATTTTCGTCTCCCTTCACAATCTGAATAATTTCTTTTATTTCATCATACATTTCTTCAATTTCTTCATCATCTGCAGAGCTAGTTGGCATATAAACTTGTACTACTGTAATAGGTGTGGGTTTTGTATCTATCTTGGCCACAATAATGCGTTCACTATGCTGTTTGTAGTAGCTTACCCGCATTCCTATTTTCCTATTCATTATTAAACCTACTCCGTCATTACCCCTATTTGATTTTGTGTTTACAACCCTGTAGTCACCTGACCAGAAGTCTTGTTCCTCCTTCCACCGAACTTCACTAATTCCCACTATATCTAACTTTAACCTATCCATTTCCCTTTTTAAATTGTCTAACCTACCTGCCCGATTAAGGGATCTGACATTCCATGCTCCGATCCGTGGAACGCCAGTTTTCTTTCTCCTGATAACGACATCCTCCTAAGTAGTCCCCGCCTGGAGATCCGAATGGAGGAATATTTTACCTCCGAATATTTTACCCAAGAGGATGCGTTCATCATTTAACCATACAGTAAAGCTGCATTAGTGAAAAAATGTATTGGTATGGCATGGTGAGGACCCCAGCTGTTTGAATAAATGCAGGATGCACTCTGCCCATAGTTCTAATGATTCTCTTCTGCACACTAAAGACTTTATTTGCAAATGTCTACTTTCCACAGAGCATGATGATACATGTCATAAGTGAATGGAAATATTCAAAGTATGCAGCTTTGATTGTTTCCAAGTCACAAATGGACAAAATTGAGTAAATGGCAAATGCTGCTGAATTTAGTCTTTTACATAGGTTGATGATGTGAACTGACCAGTTTAGAGTGTTGTTTATGTATAATCCCAGGAATTTGGAAGACTGAACTCTCAATATTTCTTTGTCACAACATTTTATTTCAATATTGTCCAGTGTTTTGTTTGCTGTTTGAAACTGAACAAACTGAGTCTTGTTAACATTGAGTGACATATCATTAGAAGTGAACCACTCTAGAGCTTCTTTGAATACAGTCATAGCAGAGTTACCCAGACTGCAGTTTGGTTCTCTATCATAATGGTTGTGTCATCCGCAAATAGGGTGAAGTGTGCTTCTTGTGTCATACACCATGGCAGATCATTGATAAAGATTAGGAAAAGTACAGGACCAAGCACTAAGCCCTTTTGTAATCCACATCTCATTGTGCCTCTGTGATAGCAGGCAGGTACAATTGCAGAATTATTCAGTATTACTATCTGCCTTTGCGGTGTAACGACGTATTAGGTTTTCGTTTGATATATGTATGACCATGTGCAGACTTCGTCACCCACGTCAGTTACACTCACTTCAAAAATGATTTATATGCCTTTTAAATTGTCATAGAATGGTTCTTGAACGAAATTGTAAAACATCAGTTGAGTCGTGTGCAGAGAATTACATCACTTGGGCCAATTGGTTTTCGTAACTTTTTCGAATTTAAAGTTCGTTTGTTTCTCCTCAGAAAATTATATCGACACACGTTATCTTGATCTAATCGATATCAGAATCACACATTAAATAAACTTTTTAGATTCAAAGTTTCGGCCAACGCTGTCTGAATCAATAATCTTGTCAAATATATTATTAATCCGTTCACATAACTCTTCATAAATAAATCTTCAAGACACGTGTTTCACCTTTAGTAACATACACTATTTTATTAGCTTCCTACACATACAGATGTGAACTTGAGCGTTGACAGACAGTGACTAACTTTTCAATAAGGTTAAGATCATTATGACGTCATTGTTGTACAAAAAGAGTATAAAAATTCATTTTTAATTTTTTAGAAACACGACGCAACAACTCGGTTCCAGGATCTTCTGCTGCTCCTTGGCTGTCGACCCGCGACGTATAGCGGCCAGCAATTTCCTCTCTGGTCGCGGCAACGAAGATGCTGTCCCCGTTCGTTGCGCCGATCTCTCCGTACATGAAACACATAAAAAAAATACAAAACTTTTAGATAATTCACATTTATTACAAATAATAAGAAAACACATAAACAAAACTAAATTAAGCTTATAGTCACCTGCAAACTGGGCTGACTTTGGTGGATAGGTGACGCTTAATTTCGTCCCACTACATACCCCACCCACAAGCTCAGTTTGTCAGGTTTTAACCGAAATTAAAACTGTTCAATATACAATATTTAACTGTTAATACGTTTTCCTCACATTTTACGTAACCTAGAGTCCTTGCTATTAGAGAGATTTAATCCTTTTAATACGATATCGTTGTGACTATTTGTTATTTACTCTTAATTGTGCTCTTATGGTAATTCGTAACCGAATATAGGGAGATTGCTCCTCTTCAGTTAATAGTTGCTAATAAATACTAATTTAGTGCGTTCTTTAACGTTGTACATTAGGACAGAGCATTCAAATTGTGATAGATTAGTTATAGTTTCATTTATTTACTAGAGTTATTCTTTCCAAGAATGTATATTACCAATACGTTTCTCACAATAACTAATAGTACTATTTACTTTACGTCATTCTTTTCCCTAATGCCTTATTTATGCCTGAGGTCAAGAAGAAATCAAGCAAAACTTTCTTTAGAATCTCGGCACGGCTTTCTTTACCTTCGGACACCTTGTTGGGTAATGGCCATTTATTTAGGAGAAACAAGCGAGAGAGCCCCGTTTGGTGTGTTCTATATTAACACTATTGCAAACCTCTATTAAAGGCACTCTGCTATGTTCTCGTGAGCCATATAGCTCTGGACGCCCATGGTCCCTAAAACTATTAACCATCCCCTTTGGTTCCTACTATCCGAGTAAATTTAAAATATGCAAAATTCCTTTTGACCTAAGAGCAAAGTTTCCTCCATATAAATCCCCCTTTTGGTTATCTTTCTCTTTTGAAGTACCAGTAGATTATTGTAGAACACATGTTTAAGCTTTCTGTCATTTATTTAAAATAACACGTAACTATCACGAAAAACTTCACATGAATAAACTGTGAACGCTCTTCCGTATGTAACATATACTAAATATTAACTTATTTAGGAATGAAGAGTTTCATTTGATCAACACTATATAATCCTTTAATTACACCTGATGAAGGTTCCATAAGAAGTAATGCTTTGTGATGTACAATCTTATGTACAACATATGGACCTTCAAAGGTAAAGAAGAATTTTCTACATTCCTTATCGATCTTAGAACTTTTAGGATGAGATCGTACTAACACAAGATCTCCTACCTGAAATGAGGGTTCTACAGCCTGCTGATTATAACTTTTAATTCTCCGTTCGGCATTTTTTACAATCTGTTCGCAAACTTTTTCGTCTGGAATATCTTGTTGTATCTCATTTACTGGTGGCCAAGGTAAAGCAGCTAGTAAAGGCTCACCTATAATTCGTTTGCCTAAAATTTCTATAGGTGATAATCCCGTCGTTAGGTGAGGCAATTCATTTAATATCTTTTCGAATTCAGGCATTAGTTTGGCCCACCGAGTATGTTTATGTGCACAATAAGTTCTACATAATCGTCCTAATTCTTTCATGACTCTTTCTACTAAATTACTTTGAGGGTGATATTTCGAAATCAAGATATGTTTGATTCCATATTGTCTTATCATATCTTGAAATCTTTGACTAATAAAGGCACTACCGTTGTCAGACATAAGTCGTTTAGGAATGCCCCAGTTAACAAAGTAATTTCGGGTGAGGCAGCGTATAACGCTTGCTGTATTCGCTCGTTTCAAAGTATATAGTTTCACATGTTTGGACCAACATTCCATTACAACAAACACATATGTTAATCCTCCTGAACTCCGAGGCAGAGGGCCGAAAAAATCTAATGATAGTAGATCCCACAAACCTCGAGGAATTACAGCATATAATTTATAACGCTTGGATTTGTTATTAACTTTAACCTTTTGACAGGTTTCACAAGCCCTAATAATACTTCTCACAATACGTGACATATTTTTGAAATAATAATACTTTATTAGATGTTTAATACATTTATGAATTCCAAAATGCCCGTAACCTTCATGAATATAAGTAATTAACTCGTCCACAACAGTTTCCGGAATGCAGATTTTCCATCTCTGGTGTTCCCTCTGTGCTTTCCAATACAACAAGTCGTTAAAATATAACTACACACCCCGGGTGTTAACTGTTTCGTCCCCCTTATTAAGGTTTTGTATAATTCGTAGAATAACATTTTTCTTTCCTTTATGTAATACGGTAATCCACTAATTAGGACTCGCATTAGATGACTTTCAATTAATTTAGCACGGTTTAAATTCCATTCAAAATAATTCCTATAACCTCTCCACCGTTTAGAATATGGAGGAGGGGCTAACAACTCTAAAGTTAAGTGTTGTTGTTTTCGTCTTGACCAATAATTTTGTTTAAACTGCTTAACAAAATCATCCCAATCCCTGAATTCATTTCTATGCAGTACTGCCCATTCCGCAGCTTCTGCTTCTAAATGTCCTATTACAAATTGAATGCGTTTTTCATTACTCCATTTAGGAGATAATGATGTTTCAAAAGCTTTTATAAAGATTATAGGGTGCAGTTCGCCTCCTGGTTTGAATACAGGAAATCGACTTGCTACATTTGAATTTGTTATGTCATCCAGACATTCTGCGAGAGAAATAGTCGGATTTTGTTTAGATTGCAGAGACGGAGTTGCATCGGATTGGCTTGCCGTGATTGCCTTATTCATATTGTTGTCGTCCGTGCTAGCAAATTCGATGCGACTGTTGTCTCTGATTATGTTATTACCTCTGCTACCTGAACTGTTCTCGTTATTATCTAATTCCGATAACCGTTTCGTAATTTCCTGTATCCGCATTTCTGTATTGGATACGCGATTAGCTAATATCGACTCTTCACTGTGTTCACGATGTGAACGCTCTGTACCTTCGTCAATATTATTATCTTTGGCAGTCTCAAGATTACTGCATATCTCAGTAATTAAAAATTTCATGTTTTCGATTTCGGTATGGTCCTTTTCTACTTGATGAGTTAATGTCTCTAATTCTACATTATCTATTGAAGAAATCTCTACAGGTTTGGTAGAGACCTCTTTAATAGATTTCAATAATTCTCTGCGAACAGTTTCTGTTTGCATAGAAAATTCATCTCGTAACATATCGTTATTTTTCTGTATTTCATTTACAACTAAGATATTGACACTATCTAGTCTCTCGGTTAAGTCAGTGATATCGTTTCGCATGCGAGCTTTTTCCTCGCGCGATTCCTGGATATGTTCTTCTAACCTTTTACAATTATCGGCAATCTTATTACTAAGTCCTACTAATTTTTCTTGCATTTCAACTTTAGAAGACTCTATTTTATCACTTAATTCTCGACTGGTTTCATTAAGATATTCCTGCAACCTGTCTGTTGATTTTGTTAGCTCCCCTTTAAGTCTAGCAGTAGATTCCTCGTTAGACTGTTTTAATTCCTGTTTTAGTTCCTGTTTCAATCTAGCAGTAGATTCCTCATTAGATAGTCTTAATTCCTGTTTTAGTTCCTGTTTCAATCTAGCAGTAGATTCCTCGTTAGCCTGTTTTAATTCCTCTTTTAATCTAGCAGTAGATTCTTCGTTAGATTGTTTCAATTTAGCGATCGCCCTAAAAAGGGCTCTCATGCTCCTATCGGACATAGATTGCTCTTCGTCTGACATTTCACCTCCCGACATTATTGTAAAATATTAACTATTTACACACGCCGATTTGCAATCAACAATCCTATAAAAGCACACTCCCTATGTACAACACTCCACTTCCAACTTGAAACAAACTCACCGGACACTAATATTGTAATTTGTAGTTCTCGATGATCAGTGTGCTGCTATGGGCTGCAGATGTAACAGCCGTCGATGCAGCCGCTGAGATGCTGCGACCCCGCTTCCGCAACCGGCAGGACGCTGAGTCGAACACCGGAAACGTCGCTGGCTGCAACCACGCCCGGCACCGCCGTAGACAGGCGAAGCCCTCAGCAACACCTCTAATACCAGCCGGAGGAACGCCCCGCAGCTGACGTACTGGGCCTATTAGTTTAGGGAGAAAAAAGGTTGTCGGGGTTTGCAGCGTTCAGCTGCTGCCCAACAGATGCGACTTCTCGTGGAACAACCGCGTGACCGTACTGCTTGGCTGCACTCCGTCAGATGCCCACACCCGCGAAGTCGCCGCTGGCTGGTGAAGGCTCCAAGAAACTCGCGTTGACTTCCGAAGGACTCTTGATGCTTTGTTTCGTACCTGTGTGCCTTAGTTGCACACAAGTCCTGTTTCTAAGGTCGCCACGGTGCGGTGTAACGACGTATTAGGTTTTCGTTTGATATATGTATGACCATGTGCAGACTTCGTCACCCACGTCAGTTACACTCACTTCAAAAATGATTTATATGCCTTTTAAATTGTCATAGAATGGTTCTTGAACGAAATTGTAAAACATCAGTTGAGTCGTGTGCAGAGAATTACATCACTTGGGCCAATTGGTTTTCGTAACTTTTTCGAATTTAAAGTTCGTTTGTTTCTCCTCAGAAAATTATATCGACACACGTTATCTTGATCTAATCGATATCAGAATCACACATTAAATAAACTTTTTAGATTCAAAGTTTCGGCCAACGCTGTCTGAATCAATAATCTTGTCAAATATATTATTAATCCGTTCACATAACTCTTCATAAATAAATCTTCAAGACACGTGTTTCACCTTTAGTAACATACACTATTTTATTAGCTTCCTACACATACAGATGTGAACTTGAGCGTTGACAGACAGTGACTAACTTTTCAATAAGGTTAAGATCATTATGACGTCATTGTTGTACAAAAAGAGTATAAAAATTCATTTTTAATTTTTTAGAAACACGACGCAACAACTCGGTTCCAGGATCTTCTGCTGCTCCTTGGCTGTCGACCCGCGACGTATAGCGGCCAGCAATTTCCTCTCTGGTCGCGGCAACGAAGATGCTGTCCCCGTTCGTTGCGCCGATCTCTCCGTACATGAAACACATAAAAAAAATACAAAACTTTTAGATAATTCACATTTATTACAAATAATAAGAAAACACATAAACAAAACTAAATTAAGCTTATAGTCACCTGCAAACTGGGCTGACTTTGGTGGATAGGTGACGCTTAATTTCGTCCCACTACACCTTCTGTCATCTAGATATGATTTGAGCCACATCCCTACTTTACCATATAAGCCATAGTGCTCAGCCTTCATAAGTACAATTTTGCAATCCACACCGTTGAATGCTTTAGACAGATCACAAAAGATTCCAGCTGGTGACATTTTACTGTTTATCAGTTTGCATAGCTGGCTGACAAATTAGAAAGTGGCATGTTCATTGAAATACCGTTTTGGAATCCAAACTGATTTTTATTCAGTATGTTATATTTATTAATGTGATACATGACTCTCTTGAATATGAGTTTCTCTAGAATTTTAGAAAGACTTGTTAGTAATGAATTGGCTGGTAGTTTGAAACCTCAATTGTATCGCCTTTTTAGAACAGCGGCTTAACAGTTGCATCTTTGAGTCTACTAGGGATGGTACTTTGATATATAGACTCATTAAATATGTGACAGAGAACGTCAAGAATAAATTTACAGCAGTACTTCAGTACTTTCATGGATATATTATTCATCCCAGTGGAATTTTTATTCTTCATTTGGCTTATTACCTTCTCAATCTCATTGGTTGTAATGTAAGGTGTATGTATCTGACTAATTTTGTTCTGCACTGATTTTTGAAGAAGGTGGATGGCTTCAACCACGGATCCTTTACAACCAACTTGATCTGCTACTGTCACAAAACAGTTGTGAAGATATTGGCAGCTACATCACCTTCATCTACCATGCTTCCATTATGACACACTTCGATACTGTCTGTATCTTCCGAAATTTTTCATCTTCCTTTTGACCGCCTTCCAACCAGTTTTGATTTCATTATTTGAGTTGTCAGTTTTAGATCTGATAAACATGCTCTTAAATTTTTTTAAAATTAAATTCCTTAGGATGCAATAGTATAATTTTTAGTGCTTCCTATCCTGAGGTCTGTTAGAATTTCTGAGTGAAACATTAAGCACTCTCTTTGTTTTACAGGATGTGTTGCTTCCCTTACTGAGTCACTGATTCCTGTAATCACTCAGCTTGGTACTTTATGAAATTCAGCTTGAAAAAGGGTAACAATTTCATTCAAGAAAAGGTTAAATTTATCACTGACATGTTTTGCCTTGTATACTGTGTCCCATTCTAACTGCTGCAAATGTCTGCTGAAGGCTTCCAGAGTCTCACTGTTGATTAGTCTAAAAGATCTATTGACAGCAGAGCTTATATCATGCATTTTTAACAGCTGTTCTTAATTATCATAAAGGCCATTTGAGGTTTGTGTTATCATTTCTGTTACTATGTACACAGATATTGTCAATCAGACCTGTGCAGTCCTTTGTCACTCATATGGGTAAGTTAACAACATTCTCAAAATCTGTTCTATCACTATTACAAGCAAGAAAATTTACATTATAGCAACCAAGCATGATTATTTCTTTGGTTTTTGAGACTAGATGAGTTAAAAGTGATTCTACTTGCTTGAGCACAAACAGGTAGAATATTAACATGGGAGTTCAATGCACCAAGCCTCGAAATGTAAAAATTTCTGACATCTATAGACTTATACTCTATATCATTTTTAACAAAGATTATTACTCCACCTTTATCCATTGTATTCCTAGTGTGATAAGCTGTTAAGTTCTACTTATGTAGTTGTATCATTTCAATCCTTTCCCTCAAATAATGTTCAGTAAAACATAATAAGTGGGCACTGTTTATTATTGGATCACTGTCATTAATGCAAACAGACATCTGGCCCAGTTTGTTCCTTAGACCCATTATATTCTGGTGAAAAATACAAAGTTTGCCATTTCCTAAACTCTTTGTTCTGATGTCACTGTTTTGTTGCAAACTGCAGTCAGAGATTATTGGAGGTGTATCTGCAGGTTTCTGACTTAACTCAGTCCTGGAACTAAGGCCGGGTACCAAAACTCCCATAGAGTTGTCCATTTCCTGGTTCTTGTGTTTCTTCTGCCTGTCTCTGTTACTGCTGATAATGGTGGCGGGTCTTGTGATTGCTGAAAATTGTGAGGCGAATAACACTAATGGAAGGTCTTGGGTCAATGATGGAAAATCAACACCAGATGAAATTTCTGACACTGTTGCTGGTGAATGCAGAGAGACAGTAGTTGTAAGTTTGATGACAACGTTTTGAGATTCCAAGATCACTGATGCTGCACCAGAACTTTGTGGTATTTTTCTTGTTGATTCTTCCACTGTTTGCACAGGTGTGGTCTTCTAAACTTGCACTGCTGGCAGGGGAATTGGGATGCAGTTTACTTTACTTGTTGACAGAACAGCTTATATTATTTTGGCAGACATTGCATCTTTGCCTTTTCTATTTAAGTGCGGACCAACAGTTGTAAAATACTCTCTTATAGAGCAGTCATCGGGTATGAAAGTGGCACTGGAAAAAAATTTACATATTTTTTGTAGTGTTCTGTTTGATCTTTCTATTAAATCATGCCTCCTTGGATGAGTCACAATAAATCTCAATAGAATAGGGAAGGATATACTGGCTAGGTTAATAGCAAATTCTTCAAGGGGGGACACTGCAACTCATGGAAGTAGTTCTTTTTTAGGTTAAGCTCATTATCTACACATTCAATATTGAAACAAGATGTACCTGAAAATGTTAAGCATAATCCTTGTGAAGACAAAAAAAAAGTAATGGGAAATTTACTACGTCAAAATATCAGAGGTTTAAACAAAAAAATTAATGAATTTCAGATCTGGTTAGATGAGCTACAGTCTACAAATCCTGTTGATATTATTTGTCTTTCTGAACATCATTTAGGTAGTGAAATTGAAATTCTTAATATGGAAGGGTATACCTTAGCTTCAAAGTATTGTAGAAAAGAGATGGAGAAAGGAGGAGTTGCCACTTACATTAAGGTCATTCCATGTGAAGTGTCCTAGGGCTCCCAGCTCGACCATCTTCAATTTTGATTAAATTTGTACAGGATGTATCTGAGGGCCCTACATGAACTTATACAAAGTTTCAGGCTCACCTGTAACTTGGTTGAGGTGCTAGAGCCATTTTCATGAAGACCACTTTCACAGAGACCGAAAAGTCATCAAGAAATCATCACATTTGGCATTCCACTGCTCCTAATGTAAAAGAGCTAGACTCTTGCTTCTGGGTGATACAACTTTGTGTGCTCTACACACAAATGTTGCAAGTAGAGTCCAGAAAGCAATGCATTTGGCATAATCTCAGTTCAAAGTGGGCAACAAATCATGTCATGAGAAATTTGCCCCATAGTTTAACAAAGCATAAGTAGTGGAGAAAGTGCGCTATGGACCTGGTCTTTTGCCAGACTACTGTCTGCCTGGGTGTTTAGTATATCACAAATTTTGGCCTGGCTTATGTGTTTAATTACTATGCTACCATCCTGTAAATTTGCTAAAAAACATGAATGTATCAAAATATACCCATGTTCAAAGTCACATATCTCAAAATAGACACCTACCACATGACATTCATTAACACCATTCAACAGAGCACATTTCATTCTATTAGAAAAACTTATTTTCATTTTGGTGGCTCTTTGAGTAAGGTGCAAAAATGTCACCTAAAATTTGGAATTTTGTTGATTGTGTCTCCATTGTTTAAATATTCATTTTGCTGTTAGTTCGATGATTTTAAACCTGTTTGTGACACGTTCATTGCTAAATGTAACCATTTAACTGTACTAGCGACTGCTACATAATTTTTGGGAAGTTGAATGCTTATTAATTTCATTTCTTTTCTTTATTTAGGACTTGACAATTTGATTTTAGTGTCTGAAGCATATCAAGTTGTTGCTAAAATGAAAGAACAAGAGCAAGTTAATGTATGCAGTTTTGGAAATACTGATTCCCCACGCCATTTAACGACATACGGTGCCTTAAAAGGACTGAAAGCTGTAAAGCAACTTTTCTTAGAAGAACAAGAATTACTTACTAGACAGAGTGGTTTACACTCAACTGAAAATACTCAACTATGCTTCCATCATGAAGCTGTACTCCTAAAAAGATTTGAATTTTTGCAAAGATCATGCTGCAAACCATTTGGCAAGAAAAACCACACTGCACGAAAAAGCTTGCGCGCAATCATTATAGAAACAGGTGACCTACTAAAAAGGATAACCATGTCCGATATTAAACCAGGCCAAAATATGTGCCCTTCCTGTAGAAAAGAATTTGATACACTGAAATATTCACAAACGGACATTACACATCCATCAGATGAAGATGATGAGCCTAATGTTGGTCACAATTTGAATACAAGATTAATATCTGTTGGAATATCACCATTAAAATTTCAATGAATTGGTGCAGGGGATACAAAAAGATATGCAAAGTGCAAAATACATCAAGTTGAAGGTGCAATTATTAAGAAAATTGCAGAAGTGTAAGGACTTGATCACAGTGAATTGGAGCAACCATCCACAAGCAAGCAATGGTTGACTTGTTCAGATTACATTGAGCTGATCCAAGAATTGAAAGAAAAATTACATGTATCAAATTATAATTCAAAGTGGGCAACAAATCATGTCATGAGAAATTTGCCCCATAGTTTAACGAAGCATAAGTAGTGGAGAAAGTGCGCTATGGACAAGGTCTTTTGCCAGACTGGCCTGAGCTCCCAGTTGGTGCACATCGACAGTGCAGAAAGATACGTATATAGCTCCTTTTCTGTGTTTACTTCATAGATTCTTACTTACATTGTGTGTGAGTTTTGTATAGGAGGTGTAATTTCAAGTTTTAGTTACTGTAATCGTAAATTCAGGCAGATTTTAGCACAGTCATTAGGCATTTGTTTTGTTTTGGTACGTCAGTGGCACTTAGTTTCGTATAGGAGGTGTAATTTTGGGTTTTAGTTACTGTAATCGTAAATTCAGGCAGATTGTAGCACAGTCGTTAGGCATTTGTACAGGTTAGTTCATACATTCTTTGCGTGTTCCCCTTGCGTTATCTAGGCACGGACTCGTGTTTCAGTAACTGTTATTCAACATCGATTAGAATGGACAGGGACTGTGATTGCTGTGTTCGGCTGAGGGCTGAGTTGGCATCCCTTCGCTCACAGCTGCAGGCGGTGCTGACTTCGGTTGCGCAGCTTGAGGCTGTTGCCAATGGGCACCACTGTGGGGAGCCTGACTTGGGTATCACGGGGATGTCAACCTCGTCCCGTCTGTCCCCAGGTCGGTCTGCCGCTGTGGTTGCCCCGGTTGCTGCCCGCAGTGGGGCTGAGCCCTCGCCTGTGGTTGATTGGAGGTCGTTCCAAGGCGTGGCAGGCAGTGAAAGACGTCCCCTGAGGCTGATCAGAAAGCCTCCCCGGTGCGTCTGACAAACAGGTTTCAGGTACTGTCTCTGGCTGAGCCAGATGCAGCTGCCTGCCCTGTTTCAGAGGATGATTCTCAGCCTTCAAGGTCCGGGCAATCGCAGAGGGTGGGCTTATGGTAGTTGGGAGCTCCAATGTTAGGTGCATAATGGGGCCCCTTAGGGAAATGGCGGCTAAGGAGGGAAAGAAATCCAGTTTGAACTCCGTGTGCATTCCGGGTGGAGTCATTCCTGATGTGGAAAGGGTCCTTCCGGATGCCATGAAGAGCACAGGGTGCAGCCAGCTGCAGGTGGTGGCACATGTCGGCACTAATGATGTGTGTTGCTTTGGATCTGAGGAAATTCTCTCTGGATTCCAGCGGCTATCTAATTTGGTGAAGGCTGCCGGTCTTGCTTACGAGATGAAGGCAGAGCTTACCATCTGCAGCATCATTGACAGAACCGACTGCAGACCTTTGGTGAAGAACCGGGTGGAGGGTCTGAATCAGAGGCTCAGACGGTTTTGCAACCGTGTTGGCTGCAGATTCCCTGACTTGCGCCATAGGGTGGTGGGGTTTCGGGTTCCGCTGAATAGGTCAGGAGTTCACTAGACTCAGCTGGTGGCTACACGGGTAGCGGAGGCTGCATGGCGTGGACTTGGCGGTTTTTTAGGTTAGAAGGCCTCGGGAAAGTACGGGGTGAGCTGCAATCTCAAAGGGGGCATGGCAAATACAGGACGTGCTTGGGTCAAGGAACAGTCAGAATTGTAGTTGTAAATTGTTGTAGTTGTGCTGGGAAAGTCCCTGAGCTTCAATCGCTAATAGAAAGCACAGAAGCTGAAATTGTTATAGGTACAGAAAGCTGGCTAAAGTCTGAAATAAGTTCTGCAGACATTTTTACAGTCTCAGACGGTGTTCAGGAAAGATAGATTAGGCAGAATCGGTGGTGGTGGAGCGTTTGTGTCTGTCAGTAGTGGTTTATCTTGTAGTGAAGTCGAAGTAGATACTCCGTGTAAATTGGTATGGATGGAGGTTATACTTAACAGCCGAACTAAGTTAATAATTGGCTCCTTCTACCGACACCCAGACTCCAATGATATAGTTGAAGAACAGTTCAGAGAAAATTTGAGTCTCGTAACAAATAAATACCCCACTGATACGGTTATAGTTGGTGGGGATTTCAACCTTCTCTCAATATGTTGGCAAAAATACTTGTTCAAAACCGGTGGTAGGCAGAAAACATCTTCCGAGATTGTCCTAAATGCTTTCTCCGAAAATTATTTCGAGCAGTTAGTCCACGAACCCACGCGAATTGTAAATGGTTGCGAAAACACACTTGACCTCTTAGCCACAAATAATCCAGAGCTAATAGAGAGCATCATGACTGATACAGGGATTAGTGATCACAAGGTTGTTGTAGCTACGCTCAATACCGTTTCTTCCGAATCCACCAGAAACAAATGCAAAATAATTTTATTTAAAAAAGCGGATAAAGTGTCACTAGAAGCCTTCCTAAGAGACAATCTCCATTCCTTCCAAACTCACTATGCAAATGTAGACAGGATGTGGCTCAAATTCAAAGATATAGTAGCAACAGCAATTGAGAGATTCATACCTCATAAATTGGTAAGAGATGGAACTGATACCCCATGGTACACAAAACAGGTCCGAACGCTGTTGCAGAGGCAACGGAAAAAGCATGCGAAGTTCAGAAGAACACGAAATCCTGAAGATTTGCTAAAATTAGCAGACGCGCAAAATTTGGCATGGACTTCAATGCGAGATGCCTTTAATAGGTTCCACAACAAAACATCGTCTTGAAATCTGGTAGAAAATCCTAAGCAATTCTGGTCGTATGTAAAGTACACAAGCGGCAAGATGCAGTCAATACCTTTGCTGTGCAGTGCCAATGGTTCTGTTACCGATGACTGTGCAGCTAAAGTGGATTTATTGAACGCAGTTTTCCGAAATTCCTTCACCAGGGAAGACGAATGGAATATTCCAGAATTTGAAACACGAACAGCTGCTAGCATGAGATTCTTAGAAGTAGATACCTTAGGGGTTGCGAAGCAACTCAAATTGCTTGATATGGGCAAGTCTTCAGGCCCAGATTGTATACTGATTAGGTTCCTTTCAGATTACACTGATACAGTAGCTCCCTACTTAGCAATCATATACAACCGCTCGCTCACCGATAGATCTGTACCTACAGATTGGAAAATTGCGCAGGTCGCACCAGTATTTAAGAAGGATAATAGGCGTAATCAATTGAACTACAGACCTATATCATTGACATCGGTTTGCAGTAGGGTTTTGGAGCATATACTGTATTCAAACATTATGAATCACCTCAAAGGGAATGATCTATTGCTAAGTAATCAGCATGGTTTCAGAAAACATCGTTCACGTGCAACACAGCTAGCTCTTTATTCGCACGAAGTAATGGCCACTATCGACAGGGGATCTCAAGTTGATTCCGTATTTCTAGATTTGTGTGACTGGATTCGTGATTTCCTGTCAGGAAGGTCCCAGTTCGTAGTAATAGACGGCAAATCATCGAGTAAATCTGAAGTGATATCAGGTGTTCCCCAGGGAAGCGTACTGGGACCTCTGCTGTTCCTAATCTATATAAATGATCTGGGTGACAATCTGAACAGTTCTCTTAGGTTTTTCGCAGATGATGCTGTAATTTACCATCTAGTAAGGTCATCCGAAGACCAGTATCAGTTGCAAAGCAATTTAGAAAAGATTGCTGTACGGTGTGGCAGGTGGCAGTTGACGCTAAATAACGAAAAGTGTGAGGTGATCCACATGAGTTCCAAAAGAAATCCATTGGAATTCGATTACTTGATAAATAGTACAATTCTCAAGGCTGTCAATTCAACTAAGTACCTGGGTGTTAAAATTATGAACAACTTCAGTTGGAAAGACCACATAGATAATATTGTGGGGAAGGCGAGCCAAACGTTGTGTTTCATTGGCAGTACACTTAGAAGATGCAACAAGTCCACTAAAGAGACAGCTTACACTACACTCGTTCGTCCTCTGTTAGAATATTGCTGCGCAGTGTGGGATCCTTATCAGGTGGGATTGACGGAGGACATCGAAAGGGTGCAAAAAAGGGCAGCTCGTTTTGTATTATCACGTAATAGGGGAGAGAGTGTGGCAGATATGATACGCGAGTTGGGATGGAAGTCATTAAAGCAAAGACGTTTTTCGTAGCGGCGAGATCTATTTACGAAATTTCAGTCACCAACTTTCTCTTCCGAATGCGAAAATATTTTGTTGAGCCCAACCTACATAGGTAGGAATGTTCATCAAAATAAAATAAGAGAAATCAGAACTTGAACAGAAAGGTTTAGGTGTTCGTTTTTCCCGCGCGCTGTTCGGGAGTGGAATGGTAGAGAGATAGTATGATTGTGGTTCAATGAACGCTCTGCCAAGCACTTAAATGTGAATTGCAGAGTAATCATGTAGATGTAGATGTAGAATTCAAATTTTGACCTTAGTTCCCCAAAGCTAGTCTATCTAAAAGACTATGGAAGAATTTTGTGTTTCACAAAGAATGGTAAGGAAGGCTAGAAAGTTAAAAGCTGAACAGGGGATACTGGCACAGCCCACAGGTAATGTGGGAAAAAGCTTTCTGAGGATGTGAAGGCAAGAGTCATAGAACATTTTGATGATGAAGAGTTTAGTCAGATTTGTTTAGGAAAAAAGGACTGTGTTACTGTTCGGATAGATGGAGAAAAGGTTAAAAAACAGAAATACTTATTTCTGAGCAACTTAAAAGAAATGTTTGTTGCGTACCACAATAAAAGTGGATTTGTAATTTGGAAACACAAGATTGCATGCTTCATCGCTGTTAAGTATGTCCACAAACAGAAGCTCTAAATGAATATTTGGAAAACGCTTTTGCAGATATTGATCCTGAGGATACAATTCAGTTCGAACAATGGACTCACACTTGAAACCAGAGAAATGACAGTTGAAGAATTCATTGAACTATTAGTTACAAAACTGTTGGCCCTTTCTACTCACCCACTACATTGCAAACCATCAGTGCAAGCATTTGCAGTTCACTAAAGAAGGTCTCAAACCAGGAGAATTGATTATATTAATGGATTTTGCAGAAAATTACTCCTTTATTGTCCAAGACACAGTGCAGGGATTCCATTGGGAAAATAGTCAAACTACAATACATTCATTTCTCATTTACTACAAAGGCAATGAAGACCTAAAAAGTGTCAGCTACTGCATATCAGCGATTGCCTCCGACATGACACCGTTGCAATGTATGTGTTTTTAACGTACTTGATCAAATCCCTTAAGTGCATTTTTGAAGAAATTAAGCATATTCATTATTTTAGCAACGGTTCTGCTGCATAGTACAAAATTTTTAAGAGCTTCCTAAATCTTTGTCATCATCAAAAAGATTTTGGCATTACTGCAGAATGGAATTTTTTCAGAACAAGCCATGGGAAATCACCATGTGATGGAATTGGGGGCACACTTAAGCGTTTAGCGGCAAGAGCTAGCCCTCAACAGCCAAATGACAAGCAGATCTTAACACGAGCTGATCTGTTTGAATATTGCAAAAAAAGAATTTCATGGCATGGAATTAATTTATATTAAAAAAGAAATTATTGAAGATTCAAAAATTGATCAAGAGAAACGTTTTGAGGAGGGATGTACAGTGTCTCTCTACAAGAGACCATCACCATTTTGTGCCAATTGATGAAAAGCAACTTAAGATTCACAGAGTATCAAATGATACATTGTCCTTTATAGCAAATGTTAACCGACATGCTAAAGTTGCTACTAAACATGTTGCCACTAACGAACTACAGCCTGGCCAGTATGCTGCTTGCGTTTATGATGGAAAATGGTGGATAGGAAATATTTGTGAAGTTTCATGTGAAGAAAAAGATGCCTTGATTAATTTCATGTATCCTCATGGAGCTGCTCAATCATTTCATTGGCCTGCTAGAAGACACATATGCTGGATCCCAGAACGACAGATAATTGCAGTAATACCAGTCCCATCTGCTTCAATGATAGGGTGGCAATGCAGTTTGACAGGAGCAATAGTTTTGGACATCAGCAAAAAATTTTAAACATTTAACAATTGAAGAATTCTGTATTATGGCTTGGGAACCACAGAGAGACCCAAAAAAGGCTTGGGAACCTGCTACATACCCACATTCAGACTTGGGAACGTGCTAGATATTCACATTCTGGCTTGGGAACCTGCTAGACACCCACTTTCAGGCTTGGGAACCTGCAGTAAAGAAACCCACCCATGGCTGACCTCGCAAGGCTATAGGGTGTGGCCTCTTGGCGATGGGGTTACCAGTCTTGAGACTGGTAGTGGTATAGCCGCCATGAACCAACACAAGGATTTTCCAAATTACCAAAAAAGTCAACAGTTTAGGCAAATTTTTTGCACCTTACCCATAGAGACACCAAAATGAAAATAAGTTTTTCTAATAGAATGAAATGTGCTCTGTCGAATGGTTGTAAGGAATGTAATATGGTAGGTGTCTACTTTGAGATACATGACTTTGAACACAGGTATATTTTGATACATTCATGTTTTTTAGCAAATCTACAGGATAGTAGCAGAGTAATTGAACACACAAGCCAGGCCAAAATTTGTGAGATACTAAACACCCAGACAGACAGTAGTTTGGCAAAAGACCAGGTCCATAGCGCACTTTCTCCACTACTTATGCCTCGTTAAACTATGAGGCAAATTTCTCACGACATGATTTGTTGCCCACTTTGAACTGAGATTATGCCAAATGCATTGCTTTCTGAACTCTACTTGCAACATTTGTGTGTAGAGCACACAAAGTTGTATCACTATACCCAGAAGCAAGAGTCTAGCTCTTTTGCATTAGGAGCAGTGGAATGCCAAACGTGATGATTTCTTGATGGCTTTTCGGTCTCTGTGAAAGTGGTGTTCATGAAAATGGCTCTAGCACCTCAACCAAGTTACAGGTGAGCCTGAAACTTTGTATAAGTTCATGTAGGGCCCTCAGATACATCATGTACAAATTTAATCAAAATTGAAGATGGTTGAGCTGGGAACATCTTCTAAACTGGGACACTTGACATGGAATGACACATTAGAAAGGGTCACAATTATAAAAACAATGACATTCTTAAATACTGTAGTGATCAGCATTTTGAAGCATGTGCCACACAAGTAGAAACACACAAAATAAAAATAATTATAGTCACAATATACAGGGCTGCAACTGGTAATTTCCAACTATTCACTGAACAGCTTGATGCAGTATTAAATTTCTTAACTTCTAAAAATAATGAATTCATACTAAGTGGAGATTTTTAATTTAAATTTTCTGGAGGATAGTCACTCAAGATCCATGCTAGAGTCTCTTACCACTTCTTATAATCTCATTTCCTTAGTAAAGTTTCCAACTAGGGTTATAGGTATATGGGTACTAGCAGCATTGCTGTTGATAACATTTTTATATATACTACCACACTAGCAAATCATAGTATAAATCCAATATTTAACGACCTTTCAGATCATGATGCCCAGTTGCTTACATTTAATATAGTGGGGTCAGATTCAAATAATAACAGGAAGCAGGAAACTATACAAATAATAAATGAAACAGGAATTGAAGGTATAAAAAAACTGTTTGAGGAATACAGACTGGAAAGAAGTATACAATTCACCCGGCATAAATGAAAAATGCAACTGTTTCTCAAATAGGTCACATTGAAAACTGCTGCCCTAAGAAAGTAATCAAAGTAAATAGATTAAATGTTTCAAAACCTTGGATTACAAATGGAATAAAAGTATCTTTTACAGATGATATATTAGAATCACTAAATCAAAAGTTATTACCATTTGGAATATTCTGTGATCTGGCTAAAGCTTTTGATTGTGTTAAGCATGATAACTTTATAGAAAAGTTAAAATATTATGGTATAACAGGAGTAGCAGGCTCATGGTCTTATACTATCTTTTTAATAGAAAACAGTGTGTGTCTGTATCATGCTTACCACATAACAATAGTCATTCAAAATATGAAACCATCAGACAAAGGTTCTATTTTAGGTCCCTTGTTGTTCCTATTATATATTAATGACCTTCCATATGCAGTGTCACAAAATGCAAATTTTGTCTTATTTGTCAATGATACAAGTATTAGTATAAAAAACTGTACCCGTTACCTCACTGAGCAATCAGCTAATGAAATATTTGTAAGTACCAATGGGTGGTTCACAGCAACTGGATTGTCACTGAATTTTGACAAGACCCAGTACATACAGTTTAGCACCTCACAAAGAAAACCTGTATAATGTCTCAAACAATGAAATTAAAGCTGTAAACAGTGTCAATTTTTAGGGCTACAAATTGACCACAATCTAAATTGGAAAACTCACACTCTAGACTTAATGGAACGCCTTAGTTCAGCTACATTTGCAGTATGCATGATAGCATAAATAGGTGATTTAAAAATGAAGAAGTTAGTTTATTCGGCCTACTTCCATTCACTAATGAGTTATGGAATCATCTTTTGGGGAAACTCCTCTCACAAAGAGAACATTTTCAAAATTCAGAAATGAATCATCAAAATTATATCTGGTGTCAGTCCTAGATCATCATGCAAAGACCTCTTTAAGGAACTTGGTATTCTAACTACTACTTCTCAGTACATATACTCATTGATGTCCTTTGTCACTTCCAACATGTCTCTTTTTACACAAAATAGTGAAAAACATGATTATAATACCAGAACCAAAAACAAACTGTATAAGGACTATAAAAGCTTAACATTAGTACAAAAAGGAGTCAAATACATGGGCACTCATATATTCAATAACTTACCAGAGCATATCAAAGGTCCTGTAAGCGATAAAGATCGGTTTCAGAGTGAATTAAAGAACTTCGTGTTGGCCAACTCCTTCTACTCCATCGATGAATATCTTCACAAGGATTGTAGCTCATAAATCTGTTTGCATTAGAATTGTACAATATCCATGTATCTGAGTAAAAAAGTATAAAAAAGAACTTTGACTCTTTCCACATCCCAGAGACTCCTCTCCAAGGGATCCATGGAAAACGATAAATGTAATGTAAAAAAGATAATATGTGGGTTCTTTTGAAGTTCATCTTTCAGAACCCTCGTTGCCCACCTACTTTCATCATAGGAAATGTCATTTGCATCTCCTATCACAATACACTTGCTTCCAGACTGTAAGGAGCTTTCACAATTCTTTAGACTTTCACATACAGGCATCCCTGGTTTGACACTGATACTTATGTCAAGTCTTCATTGAGCATTAGCCTACATAAAATTTTGCTGATTCTTCTACCATGGCTACCTGCAAAAACATGTATTTTGTGATTTTTCTTCGGAACGTGGTTATATGTGGAATTGAGTTTTTCTTCCACTTTTCTTTGAAATTTATCACTATCTTCCCAATCACTAGTTTTTCTTGTCATTCCTTTTCCTGCAGATTTATAGTCTTTGAATATCGAATGTATTCTCTGTTTGTGGCACAAATTTCTCTGTCCTTCACACTAAACAAACTGAGTTTTTAGGCCTAATATATTTTTCCTGTTAGTTTCCTTTCTGAGCACATTCTTCAATGTTGAGCTGTGTTAATACTGATTTAATATTCTGCAAATAATTTTCTGTTACTGAATTTCCTTTTCTGATTACCTCTACCACAGATTCTTCCAAACCAATTTAAGTTTCATGTTCACAGTTTTCTGATGGGTACAGTCTGTTAACTAAATTTGCACAGCAGATTTACTGTGTTTAAATTTACCAAACACAATAGGAAAGCTCACAAATGTATCAGTGGGCACATTTGAACACCTTTTATCACGGTTTTGTATACACTACACAATTTGAGTTAGTTAGATTCGGAAATTTGACAGAGCAATTTACTACTATGTCTACGCATCATGCCATCTTGAAACTAATTGCTTCATTCTTGATTTGCAAAGTTCATTAATTACAATCACTAAAATTCTTCTTGTCACAAATTATATCCTTAATTATTCTCACATATTAGAAAACCCTTTACCAATATTTCATATCAAAACATTCCATGAATACACTCTAGTACTATACATAACACTGAGTTATTAACCTCTGATTCCTCAACATGGAGAGCTGCATCAAACCAGTCTCAGGACTGAAGACCACAACAACAACAACAACAACAACAACATCATATTTGTCCCTAATACATCATCATAAACATCATCACTCACATAAAACATCATTATCACCATACTGCCCTAACACACTGTCATAATCCTATCCTCTCACAATCTACAAGGGTAGTCTGAAAAGTTCACGGACCTGAAAATAAAGAAACTACTTACCTCAGTGAAACTTTTTTATTTTTCTATGTATTCCTCCTATGCTCCAATATAACTGGTCCAGTGATGTTGCAAAGTTTTGATCCTATCTTGAAATTAAGTTCCTCCATTCCTGCAAAATACCTGTCAGTTTCAGTTGTCAGCTCTTCATTTGAAGAGTATCTTCTCTCACCGAGGACAATTTTGAGCTTGGGGAAGAAATGGAAGCCTAATGGAGCCAAATCAGGTGAACTACAGTGGATCTTGCAACAAGTCATATCTTATTGTTAGTTTAAATACTTTTGGTATAGAACACTTGTGCCTGGGTGTGCATTGTCTAATTGAAAGCTGATTTCTTCCTTGAAAGCCTGGCCATTTTTTCACATATCTTTTGCTGTAGTTGGTCCATCAGGTTATTGTATTGTCATGTAATTGTTTGACCACTAGGAAGATAATCTAAGAGCAGAATCCCTTACACATTCCAAAAAACTGATGTCATTACCTTTCCAGCCAACCATATTACCTTTGCTTTCTTTGGTGGAGGTGAATCAACATGTTCTCCATTGCTTTCATTGTTGTTTTGTCTCTGGGGTATAGTACTGGACCCACATTTCATCTGTGGTCTCAAACTGGTGCAAAACATCTTGTTGGTAGCTCTGAAAATGGATCAGACATTCACTGAACGTTTCCATTCTGCTGTGTTTCTGATCCTGCATTAAGAGTCAATGCACCCATCTACCAGACAATTTTCTCATATCCAGTTCCACTGTTAAAATGTGATATACCCATTCAGATGACATCCCTAAAGCTTCAGCAATTTCTTACACTTTCAGTTGATCATCTTTCTTCACCATTTTATGCACATTTGGAATACTTTTTGGAGTAGTGGTGCATCTTTGCTGACCACTACATGAATCATCAGCTAAGCTCCTGAGCAATTTTAAACTCATTTGTTCATTTGACAATAGCTGTAATTGAAGGGGCGGAGTTCCTCAGTGTGTTCTGAAAATTGGCATGAATTTTCTTTGCTTCCATACCATTCTTTACAAAGTATTTAAATCACTGCCTGAATTTCAATTTGTTTCATATTCACAGATTACTACGTGGCAACAATATCAGAGGGAAGTCTGCTCCACATGTAAAAGCATTGTGGCAGCATTCTTTTACTCATAAAAGATGACCTATTATTATGTGGGAACCTTGTTGTGCTTGCACTGACAGCATGGCACTTCCACAAACTTTTCAGACTCTTCCAGTATTTCTGTATTTTGCAATATTTCATCAGTACCTTCATCAATAATTCCAATGATTCATCAATGACAACAGTCTCTGACGTTACTAAAACTTCATGACAGTAGAAAAGAAATATCCACTTCATCATTATTTTACTGCTGTAAAAAATATTCTCAAATACATTAATAGTATATGTCCAGCATAACATGCTTCAAATCGGGACAAGAAAATCATTTACTTCTTTCTTATCAGATTTACATAAGAATACAAAGTCTGACTTCCTATATTGCTGTTGTTTTGTAAAGGTTAACAAATGTCGTAAAGTCATTACAATAGTATGACAGTAGAAATAATAAAAATTCCCACCACCTATCCGTAGTTTTGCCCATGTTGAGTACAATTTTGCATATCATCTCAAGATAATTACAATTTTGCAAAACATATTAAAATAATTATTGAAATGTAAGTAAAATGTGTGAGGAAGCATAACTGAATGAAAAACGTTACATAAGCCTCCACTCACAGTTAATTTTTCCCATAATGTTGCATTGTGACATCCTTCGAAGCCAAATCAGTGCGTGCATCCATGTCTAAGGGGTGCAACATCATACTGACAAAAGGGCTCGTACTGCCAAGTTCTTTGTATATTAGACTCATTTTTGTAATATAAGCACTGAAATAATATCATTTATTCCCTCAACACATGAAGTTTCATTTCATTTCTTCCTCCCCTTTCGGGTGCGTCACATTTTTGTAAGGCAGTGTATACCCTTATACAATGCAAATATAATTAAAAATATATTATCAACCTGGAATAATTTATAAAACAATTCTTACTGCAAATTTTCTATAAAACAAATAACTGTAAATTGAAGAATATGCAACTTGAAACACACAGAAAGATCTACAGCTTTCATCTACTAAGATAGTTTCTTTAAGTTCGAAAATGAGTGTTGTGCATTTATATTCTTCAGTGTGATTCTTATGCCCATACGTTTGTTCCCTTGTAAAAGATAAGTGCCAAAATTTGTAAGAAACTTACCTTAAGTGCAGAAGACTCTTTTAAGCCCAAAGAGGCTGTAACATCAGAGAAAAAGTAAAATGATTTATCAGGATTAAGTAACCAACAGCCAATGAGAGGATCCAAAAGAATCCATTTTAGGCAAACTGTAACAATTAATGATAAAGAAAAGTATTACTCATTTACATTTAAAGAAAAACTCAAAAAAAGAAAAAAGGTAATTGACTTGTGACTGTATACCTTCACTTCTACTAAATTGGAATCTTTTAATTAGATGCATCATGAAATCTTGAGCACAAAAGCATATCTTTCGACATGAATGATTCAGAACAGTCTTCAACAGGCACCTTGGGCAAGAAAGAGTTAGTCATTGTTACTATATCATGAAAATAATTACAACCTTATAGAATGTGTGAAGGGCAGACAAAAGTTAATGTTTGAAGGATTTGTTGACCTGACTTTGATTAATTCATCTCAGCAATGTAACTATATATAATGACAGCTGTAAAAATTGCAATACCTATAAGGACACAAAGGACTGAAATGGACAAAAGATTTGCATATGATATGGTACACAAATGATTAAGATTACCGAACTGTAAATAGCATCAGACTTTTATGTACCTCAAAAATATGTTACAAACTGTTTTCCATAATTTAATGCATGCTGTAATGTCACTATTATCTTTCGCTGAAAACTCTCGCATTCCCTTCTTTTGATTTCTTTATACTTGCAACACCATTTGCTATTGCATAAATATTTAATAACAACTGACATAAATATTTAATAACACCTGAATAATTGCTCTTTTCAGTGATGTCAGCATAACCTTCATTTTCTAAGATGTCAAATTTCTTGCTTAATCTTCTTCTTGAGAACTTCTGTGTCCTATAATAAATTATTGTAACATACATTAATGACAACCTGTCTCAGGAGTTTTTTATTATACAATTAGCAAATAACCTGTATCTCTTTTTACTCTACATCATACAAGTACATAGTCCCTCACAATTTGAGGCTTTAGGGACTGCTAGATCATGTATGAAGACTTAGTTATTTGAGGAAAGGTAGTAAATTTCACATTCAGTTTCACTTGCTCTTGCTCATTATTGATTTGTTTTCTTTTGGAAGAATGTGTTAAGGACAATTGTGTTCTTTCTAGTAAAGCATACTAACACATGATGTCTGTCATTTCTTGAATAATATTTGATTTTTTCTAATGAATATCTTACCTAGTTTGTTTATATTTTCCCATTAAAAACCTTGACAACTTCTTGTAATGGCAACTACTGTGGCCTATTAGCTTCTTCAGCTCTTTGTAAGGCTTTTCTATCTCTACAATACTGTGTGAAGAGTTTGACAGAGCACTGAAAGACCTGAGTCGAAACAAGGCCCCGGGAGTAGACAACATTCCATTGGAACTACTGACGGCCTTGGGATAGCCAGTCCTGACAAAACTCTACCATCTGGTGAGCAAGATGTATGAGACAGGCGAAATACCCTCAGACTTCGAGAAGAATATAATAATTCCAATCCCAAAGAAAGCAGGTGTTGACAGATATGAAAATTACCGAACTATCAGTTTAATAAGTCACAGCTGCAAAATACTAACGTGAATTCTTTGCAGACGAATGGAAAAACTGGTAGAAGCCGACCTCGGCGAAGATCAGTTTGGATTCTGCAGATATGTTGGAACACATGAGGCAATACTGACCCTACGACTTATATCAGAAAATTGATTAAGGAAAGGCAAACCTACATTTATAGCATTTGTGGACATAGAGAAAGCTTTTGACAATGTTGACTGGAATACTCTCTTTCAAATTCTAAATGTGGCAGGGCTAAAATACAGGGAGCGAAAGGCTATTTACAATTTGTACAGAAACCAGATGGCAGTTATAAGAGTCGAGGGGCATGAAAGGGAAGCAGTGGTTGGGAAGGGAGTAAGACAGGGTTGTAGCCTCTCCCCGATGTTATTCAATCTGTATATTGAGCAAGCAGTAAAGGAAGCATAAGAAAAATTCGGAGTAGGTATTAAAATCCATGGAGAAGAAATAAAAACCTTGAGGTTCGCCGATGACATTGTAATTCTGTCAGAGACAGCAAAGGACGTGGAAGAGCAGTTGAACGGAATGGACAGTGTATTGAAAGGAGGATATAAGATGAACATCAACAAAAGCAAAACGAGGATAATTGAATGTAGTCGAATTAAATCAGGTGATGCTGCGGCAATTAGATTAGGAAATGAGGCGCTTAAAATAGTAGATGAGTTTTGCTATTTGGGGAGCAAAATAACTGATGATGGTCGCAGTAGAGAGGACATAAAATGTAGACTGGCAATGGCAAGGAAATACGTTTCTGAAGAAGAGAAATTTGTTAACATCGAGTATAGATTTAAGTGTTAGGAAGTCGTTTCTGAAAGTATTTGTATGGAGTGTAGCCATGTATGGAAGTGGAACATAGACGATAAATAGTTTGGACAAGAAGAGAATAGAGGCTTTCGAAATGTGGTGCTACAGAAGAATGTTGAAGATTAGATGGGTAGATCACATAACTAATGAGGAGGTATTGAATGGAATTGGGGAGAAGAGGAGTTTGTGGCACAACCTGACAAGAAGAAGGGACTGGTTGGTAGGACATGTTCTGAGGCATCAAGGGATCACAAATTTAGCATTGGAGGGCAGCATGGAGGGTAAAAATCATAGAGGGAGACCAAGAGATGAATACACTAAGCAGATTCAGAAGGATGTAGGTTGCAGTAAGTACTGGGAGATGAAGAAGCTTGCACAGGATAGAGTAGCATGGAGAGCTGCATCAAACCAGTCTCAGGACTGAAGACAACAACAACGTGAGGATATGAATGTGTGTGTGCACAGAGGTTTTCTATGGAAATGTTTTGTTTATTTTTTTAAACAGGTCTTAAGATTCTGTCTCAGATTCCTTCAAAAGCTGTAATAATGTTTTTGATTTTATTCTCTAATTCAAAGCCATTTGTGATTTTCTAGTTAACTTCGTTTCTTGGTCGTAAATCACTTGACCAGTTACTGAAAAGGCTCTATATAGAAGAGTAATTAATCATTTCTCTTTATATAATTCACTGTCAAACATACAGTTTGGTTTTAGACATAGTTTAACAGCTGACAAAGCTATAGTCTCTTTTTTCTGTGAGGCACTGAGTGGAATGAACAAAAAGTTGTGAACATTAGGATCTTCTTTGATTTAACTATGGCATTTTGATAACCAAATGTTACTGCAGAAGTTGGACCATTATGGAATAAGAGGAGCCGCTCACAACTGGTTCCTATCGCACTTTAAGACAGGTCATTCTTCACAAAAATCAGTACATCTATGAGGTGGTATCTGATTGGGGCATGATAAAGTGGTTTATGCCTCAGGGCCCACTGCTGATATCACTACTGTTTACACAAGGTGTTCCAGAAAGAATTTTCAATATACAGGGATATGATAGGAACAATATTTTAAGCAAAAAGCTTCATATGAACATATATCCTATTTCAAATGGTTTCTGAGATAGGACACATTTAATGTATGTCTGTATTTATTTTTTATGTTATTCAGTGCATTGTCAGGTTTACATAGGTAGAAAAAATTAAATTCACTTTTCATTTGTACACCTCAGAATTGATCCAGCCCCATAAAAAAACCTAATAGTGTAAGATCTAGCATTCTTGGTTGGTGGCCAGTTGAGTGTATTGCCATGACGAATACAGCAATTAGGGTAAATGTGGCTCAGATATTCTCTCACACATCTGGTAAAACATGGAGGAGCTTCATCATGCTGGAAGTACTTTGCAGTCTGCTTGGCCAATGCAATCTTCTCAAAGTCTTCGACAAATGAGTTTTCCAAAAAATTCAAGTAATTCTGTCCTGTCATTTGCTCTTCTAAAATGAGTGGAGCTGTCAACATTTTACTGATCATGCCGCACCAAATATTGATTGAGAAATAAACTTGGGAAATGGTTTACACTGTAACATGAAGATTTTCTTACAACTATTGATATGTGTATTGTTGATTCCATTCCAAGTAAAAAGGGCTTAAACTGTGAATAGTATTAATGGCAGCAGTTCCTGGGACACTGATACATGCAGAAAGTTGGCATGTGTTGGTAGTAGGTCTATGTCACATCATTTCAACAATGTATTGCTGTTCCTGCACCGGTTGTTGAACTATACAGTAAGAAGAAAAATTGAGACTTGGGAGGGAACATATTTCATAGAATATACTTAATATTATGGTAAACACTCTATGACCAGGAATTTTACATGTCAGAAAGTGCTGATTGTATTCTTCGACAGCAGCAGGAGCACTACCATCACACATGCCATAAATATACTCCTTATCTGATAATTATACTAATCTTTGGTAGTTTTTCAGATAAACTTGATGAAGGCCTAATATAAAGGCTAAAACTAGGATTTCGAACTTAATAAAGAGCTTTAAAAAAAGCAACTATAATGGTGTTTCATTAATTGAACAACAGTTGTGGTAGCAACAATGTCATCCAGACCCTGAGAAACTAATAGGAAATACTTTAAGTCATCACATACCTACATACTTACAACAGTGGTTAAATACTGTAAAGTGATCTCTTATTTTATATATATACTGTCACAAGATAACATGTAAATGAGAAGAAATGGCTTAGTGCATCAATTGTTTTGTTGTTGAAGTGATGTAATTAGGTAAAGTCCAGTCAGTTGTGGGCCTTATATAATATTTTATGAATGTGAAGGGAGAAGAGGTTAAAAGAAGCCACAACTTCATGCTCATATATGTTTGTGTCCGAAGAGTTCAAAATTTCTAAAATAAATACACCAATATTTTAAGGTACCGTATAGGAATGAAGAATTTATAGACATAACCACACACTATCAAAAATGATCAGCAGGTTGAAATGCAGTAATATAACTAATGAACTATATGTAACACCAGCAATGAGTTACCAGATGAATATAAGTATAAGAAGGAGTGTATAGATTACTCTGATGCACGACTACACTGCCAAGTGGTGTACTGCACGCCAAAGCAACAAATGGGATGGGTGGTGGAGTACAGGAGTTTGCATGGGTCACAAATCATAAACAAGGCGAAGTGGTAACTGTGGCTGTAGTGGGAACTACGTTGGACACTTGACTAGGTAGAGCCAGGCCCTGCGCGACGGGCACATTGGGTCATATAACGCATTAGATAAACCTTATTTTGGGTGTGCAGAATAAATAAGACAACCTGACGGGTGTACACCGATCGGTACTGGTTCATATTGTGTACATAGATACGTAAAACGTGCAAGAAGGAAACCTTTATGTGCTTATGAGAGTTGATGGCAGCAGACCGTATTATTCGTTTCGGACCTCTTGATAAGTATGGAGGTGTGATTACACATGTCAATCACATCGCGATAACGGGCAGCATGGGGTTCACGCCTGAGCCTCAGGACGTGCACTAGCAGCGCATGTCGGGTGTTTCAAGTGTCAACTTCGCGTCTCAATATCTCGGGATGTAATTGGAATATTGCAATGCAATCATCGCCATTGTGTATGTGCTTTGTCATGCTATGGATTACTGAAGAAAAAATATAGGAGGTCCATTTAAAAAAACATAAGTTTGTGTTAAAAAACACATATGCTTTCGTTTTAGAATGTTTCCAAATATGTACATTCATGGGCCCCAGCCCTACATTGATACCGGTGAAAGTCATTTCCAATAGCTGTTATTGTTCCAGAGATATTTTGGGTGGACGAGATAGCTGGGACACCCTGTATAGTGTTTGACAGTGATGAAGATGAGGAGAAAGAGATTGCTCGTTTGTTGATAGTACTGTTAGCGAACATTATGATTATTCCGTTAATATGTCTGTTTTCTACCCTACTCTACATACCTGTACTGTACCCTGTTGTAGGTTGGACGAAATGCTGTTCAGGCAGAACGACTGTACAGAAGACGATTTCCTGACAAGCCATCGCCTTCGCGCCATATGTTTGGTCATCTCACATCTCGTCTACGTGAAACGGGAAGCTTAAATCCAAGACCTCGACATCGTCCTAGAACACGCACAGATGAACGTGCTGAAGTTGCTGTGCTTGCTACCATAGCTGTGAATCCTCAAATCAGCACACGTCAAATTGAACGTGAAGTTGGTGTGTCGAAATCAAGTGCACAGCGTATTCTTAAACGTCATAAATTTCATCCTTACCATGTTCATTTACACCAGGATCTTCATGGAAATGACTTCCACAATAGGGTAACATTTTGTTGGTGGGCTCAGCAAAAACTTCTGACTAATCCAAATTTTTTTGCAGATGTTCTCTTTAGCGACGAGGCATCATTCTCCAACAAAGGAATTGTCAATATGAGGAATATGCATTATTGGTCCGCAGACAATCCAAAATGGCTCCGTCAGGTAGAGCATCAACGTCCGTGGAAAGTTAATGTTTGGTGTGGGATTATTGGAGATACCATTATCGGACCTTTCTTTATAAATGGCATCCAAAATGGCAGACAATACTCCAGATTTATACGACACAATCTTCCTGTTCTCTTGGACACCGTACCTCTGAACCAGAGAATGGTCATGTGGTATCAGCATGACGGATGCCCTGCACGTAATGCCTTACAAGCACGACGACTTCTGAACTGTAAGTTTCCTGGTAGGTGGATTGGACGAGGTGGCCCAGTTAGGTGACCTGCCCGATCTCCGGACCTTACACTGCTGTATTATTTTCTTTGGGGAGCAGTGAAGGATGCTGTTTACCAACATGAACCAACAACACCAGAGGACATGAAGTAATGCATTATTGATGCTTGTACAGCCATCAAAGAGGAAACAGTAGCACTAAGTAGGGCATCCTTCATCCGCAGAGTGATCCTATGTATACGAGCCAATGGGCATCACTTTGAGCATGAGATGTGAATGCTATGTTTAGTATGCAGTGCTGGTATCACAGTGGAAGTTTCTACAAAGGGCCATTTTACCCAGTGATGTTAAGAAACATTTGTTTGCAACAATTTGTCATTTAACGCATTAGATAAACATATCATTGATAATTATGTGATAATAAAACTAATTGGTTAAACATGTTTACATTCATCTTCTATGTCCTACCCGAACTTCCCAAATCAAAAAATTTTTCCCTTAACAATGGTAAAACTTTTAGTCCACTTGCTCGTTTCACTAAAACCATCAACATGAATTTTACTATTACGAGTGAATGATTAACTGTCACTTGCGCTAGATCTACAGTAAAGTAAAGTTTTAACGTTGAATGGCATTACCTTTTTAGTAACAGATTAACGATAAGCGAAGTTAACTTTGTGACTAACGTTGCGGTACACAGATATGTTACAGAACCGCATCACCCCTAGCCTATGGGATAAATACCTGCTGGAATGTACGACATTAATGCAGGATGGCAGCAGACCATATTATTCGTTTTGGACCTCTTGATAAGTATGGAATTGTGATTACGCATGTCAATCACATCGCAATTACGGGCAGCATGGGGTTCATGCCTGAGCCTCAGGACGTGCGCTAGCAGCGCATGTCGGGTGTCTCAAGCGTCAACTTCACATCTTAATATCTCGGGATGTAATGGGAATATTCTGATGCAATCAACGCCATTGTGTATGTGCTTTGTCATGCTATGGATTGCTACAGAAAAAATATAGGAGGTCCATTTAAAAAAACATAAGTTTGTGTTAAAAAAACACATATGCTTTCGTTTTAGAATGTTTCCAAATATGTACATTCATGGGCCCCAGCCCTACATTGATACCGGTGAAAGTCGTTTTCCAATAGCTGTTATTGTCCCAGAGATATTTTGGGTGAACAAGATAGCTGGGACATCCTGTATATTAAGCTGTCACTGTCACTGTCACTGTTACCAGTTGTAAAAACAAACATGGCAGACAGTGGAACAGTTGAAGGTATAAAGGGGTGTAAGTGGTTGCAGAGGACGAACTGTGAAACAAAACAGTCACTGTAAAATCACAATACATCAGAAACACCACACCATGTGGTAAAAAGTAGGAATTCATAATTTTATGTGTTTTTTCAAATATCTGTAATTATGATTTAAAAACTAATAGTTACATGTATACAAACAATGAATAATATTCTTTATCTTTAACAGCCATAAAATAAAAGCCCACTGAAGATGCTGCAACTGCAGTGAAACATGTTTGGGTTACAAAACAAAATTGTGTTTTGCTAAAGGCGGACCCTATCCAAAAACATATGTATAATTAAAGTAATGTTATGATACCTGTAAAGTTGATAAAACCTTGTGAAGACAGTGAGGATATAGCATTTGATGAAACTGAAAGTGACCTTTGCGCGAAGTGTCTGACAACAGAGAGGATGATTTAGATTTTGAATGTCCTTACATTAAAATTAAGATTGATCAGTGGGTAGGCAACTCTTTGATTGATACACACAGCCTGATTTGTGGTATATCTGAACAAATTAGAAACAAGAGCAAGTATAGTAAGACTTTTGTGTAAATGCCCATTGTAGGTGTAAAGAGAAGAGTAGCTAGAGGTAAGCAAAGCAAATTGGCAAAATTTCAAGTACTTTTAACTTTTAGTATAGAAGACAACACCTTTGAACATGGATGCTTGGTGATCCCTAGTATGGAAGAAAATTTAAATTCTTGGTAGTGAAAGTTGAGGCTTGTTTTGGATGGAGTGCTAAAGAATTGTTTATTTTGAAATCTAAAAGTAATACTTATGTGAAAACTAATTTCTTTATTTTAAACTGTGGGAAAAGTTGTAACTATTTGCAAAATATTGTAAACCAAGGTGAGTATCAGATGTTTTCTGACGATATAAATTTTGATGAGACTGAGGATCAGGATTTTGAAAGTGTAGTAGATTCTAAAGTGAGGGAAGCTAAAACTCTTAATGACCAACAAAAGGTATAACTTAAGAATTTGTTGTTGGAGTTTAGAAATGTTTTCAGTGAAAGACCAGGGAAAGTGAAAGGCTATCAGTGCATGCGTTATCTTAGAGATCATCAGCCTTTCTTTCTCAAGCCATATAGCATACCATTTTCAGAAAGGAAAGATGCAAAGAAAGAAATTCAGAAAATGGAAATGGGGGGAGTAATTGAGAGAAGTAGTAGTGCTTACAATAATCCTTTGGTAGTGCTAAGTAAGACAAATGTTGGAGTCAGAATTGTTTTGGACTCCAGACATCTTAATAAGTTTCTTATCAGACAGAATGACCATCCTGAGAACATGGATGATTAGGTAAAATTAATGAGTATTTTGGACTTGACCTCTGGATTTCACCAGATTTCACTTGAAATTAATTCCAGAAAGTAAACTGCATTTTTGTATAGAGGTAAGTGTTTTCAAAACTGTGTGGTGCCATTTGGGCTAAATGTATCTGTAGCTGAATTCATAAGAGCTCTGGATTATGTCTTGGGAAGTGACATGAGTTCAAAATTAATTGTGTAAGTTGATGACATTTTGGTCATTGAAAAGACATGTGAACAACATTTGGATCTGTTAAGAGATGTGTTTTCAAAACTGGAATCATGAGGTATGACTCTGAAAATAGGTAAGTGTAAATTTGGTGTGGAAAAAGTAAAATTTTTAGGACATGTTATATCTGAGAAAGGAATTGCACCTGATATAGAGAAAGTTGATGCTATTGCAAATTTTTCTGCTCCTCGCATCAAAAAACAGCTTAAATCATTTTTTGGGTCAACAGGATTCTACAGAAAATTCTGTAGCAGTCAAACTTTGAATGCTTTATGCCTGTGTGAACTTTTGAAGAAGAATACTGTTTTGGGTTGGAATCAGGGATGTCAGGATGCTTTCGATGAGACCAAAGGATAGTTGTGTCAAAGTCAGATATTGTTTAGATGGGATTTGTCTCCTCCTTTTTGTATTATGACAGACAGTAGTGATGTTGGTTCGAGTGCTCATTTATTTCAGGAAGTTGAAATTGATGGTGTTATAGAATATAGATCACTTGCATCTGTTAGTAGATTTTTGCAGAGGCATGAAAAGACATACACTGTAACTCAGAAAGAACTCTTGGCTGTACATTGGGCATTCAACAAGTTTAAAAATTATTTACTAGGTCACAAAGTCATCATCTATACTGATCACAAAGCATTATGTTATCTCCAGGAGTGTAAGCTGTACCATAACAGGATTTACTTGTCGGGCCTTGTTTTTACAGCTGTTCAATTATGAAATCAGAAACATTAAGGGCACAGACAATGTAGTTGCTGATGTCAGGCTACCTTTAGGGAGTGAATCATCTAACAACTTTACAGAAAGAGTTTAAAATTATGTACTTGAGAGGTGAAAGAGGAAAACAAGACATTGAAAATTTGTAAAGGCATACGCAGGTATCAAAATCATGGTCAAAACTGGAAATTGGACAAGAGCATGTTGGGTAAGAAGGGAGGGGAAGAGAATGAATAATATTATAATATTGAAATATATTGAAATGTGACAATGTCAATAAATTCTTGTTTTAGAATACTATTAGTGTTAAATATTATTATTATTGTGTACTCTGCAGAAAGTGATTTAATTTAATTGTCAGAAACTCTTCTGGGAACAGTCATGGGTGTTCTGGTAAATTGAGTGAAGACTTGGTTTATTCTTGTGTACTGTAAACATTAGGAATAGTATCTTGAAATTTCATATGTTCATATCAGGACTTGTGTATGTTAAACTCAGAATTCTTATGTCAGTACAACGTGGGCTATGGTCCATACTTCATCTTACAGGCATTTGTCAGATGCTGCATCAGCACAGTCCAACTCGTCTTGCTTTTTGTACAGAATTTCTTTTAATCTGCTATTTGCTAAGTAGATGTTACTTTGAGATATCTTTACTATATATGTGTATATTCATGTTTTTCATTGAATTTAGCTCTGTTTATTAATGGACCATATGTGTGAACACTTTTTAATCCATTCTGACATGAACTCTGAATACTTATTTTTTCAATATAGATAGGCAAAACATATGCTGTGTGATATGAGTGAGGTACTGAACAGCATACTTAGTAAGCCTATATAAAACAATATTTCAGGATTTGATGTGAAAGAAAGAAAGTTACCTGTCCATTGGAGCATGTTATGAGAAATCTAGGGAGGAAACTGAAAGATGTGGGTGGATCCACTCCTCCTGTATGGTTGCAACTTTGCTGGTCCAGTTGACTTTCAAGAGATCATAGGTGCTGGATAATGTACTCAAGCATTTATCAACTATATCAGTCTTGTGAATGAAATTTGTAAATTGTTACCCAAAAAAATATCCTGTATGCAAAATTCTTGTATTTATATGAATTTCAAGGAACTATTTGTTTAGAAAAGAAGTCATTGCTACAGATAGTGTTATTCCACATAAATGTACGTTTATTCAAGTAGGGAGGTTAACTTCCCAATACATTATGTAATATTAAATCTTCTTTGACTTGGGTTGATGTTCTATGACTGATGATTTGTTATGTGCAACTCAGCAATGTGAAAACTTAAATGTTCAGAAGTATATTCTATGAACCATGTTGTAAATAATTATCAGAATCTCATAAAATTAGACACTGTGAAGTTAGTAGTCGTACATTTCAATGAATTTTCTTATCTCAACGCTCACTTTTTTTTTGCAAATGAATGTTCTAGGTTTCTATGTACATAAATTAGTTTGTAGGAACAATTAGCAAATAGTATGGAAAACATTTACGTTTGTGATCATAGGTTGTGTATAGACTGTCTAACAAGATGTTTACATTTATGATCTTACACACTAATTTTGGTCCTCATGCTACTGGATTATGTCATCATTCCAAGCTATTAATGACTCTGATTACCTGTATTTATCCCAAGTACTCATTATTGTATCTCATTGGAACTTGAGTTGTGTGAAAACTCACGCTTAACTCTGTTTGGGTACCCCTAGTCATCACAACTGTGTGTGTGTGTGTGTGTGTGCGTGTGTGTGTGTGTGTGTGTGTGTGTGTGTGTGTGTGTGTGTACTTAAGGAGAGTGTGCTACTATTGATTGAGGTTAGATGCTTCCTCTAATTATTCTTGACATATGATTGGACTTATTGATATAATTATGAACTTTATTCATTTTGTTGTCCTGAAACATTTCTGCTGGTGTGTACCCAGTATGGCTTGGATTCATGCGTCGGTCCCCACATCGTAAGCATAGGCCCTAATATTTTTTCGTTATTTTCTCCTTTCATGGGCCAAAATATCCTTAAATACTCTGGTTTATGTGTCTGATTGATTTTGTGCTCTACTCCTACCTGCAATCGAGTATATTCTTCTGGTCAGTACCCATCAACCAGTCACTGTGAGTTTTTTGAGTCGGTTCACTCATCCTACATTTTGGCTCTGAATTTTTTCTTCTCTTTTGATGATTTTGAAGGTGTGATTTTATGGATGTAAACTTGCAATTTGTAATTCTAGTACTTCACATTGCCTCTGCAATTATTTCTATAGTTTAGTGTTGTAATGTTGTAGTATTATCTCAGTTGCTTTTCTGAAAATTTTCAAGTAATTTTAAACACAGTGTGTTATATTTCAAGCTAAAATTTATGAAAATTAATTACTTTATAAAATTTTTTAGTATTGATGTTATAAACAACAAGTTCTAGTTCTGAATGTACAGTTGAAATTAATTTTTTACAAACATTTGAAATTACGAGCTGTTGGCACACTTAAAATTTCTGTTATTAATTACGCCATATGGTATTTCTTACTATGTTTATTTCTGGATTCATTTATGAAATAATAATCGAAAGTAATAATGTAACAGAAATTAGAAGAAATTCATTTGTCACGAAAAATGGTAAACACTTTGGAATATGACTATTTCCACAGACTGTGTGTCGTAAGCAGGCCTCTGATGTGATCAGACGTATTTTGTGCGAACAATGTAATTTTGGCTTTGTTAATGTGAAAAATCAAAAGACAGTATTATATACTAAAATGTGAGAAAATAGATTTACATAAAAACAAAAATTCTGCAACAACAATCTTCAAATTTCTTTAGATCGATGCAACTATTGGGACATAATCAGACCCGTAGACAAGAAGAGCTGGAGCCAACTCTACATGACAAGCTAAGTAAACTAGAATGTTTACTGTAATATTTGCTCCTCTCAAATCTTCATAAAACGTTAATGTGGACAATAGATAGGATTAGGAAGGAGGGGGGAGATTACAGTGTGAAGTAATTATTAAAATCTTGTCCTCATGACTCCTGTGTGAATGATACGTAGGGGGTTGTATTACATCCCTAGAGTAATCATTTAAAGCTGGTCCTTGAAACTTTCTTAATAGACTTTTCATGATAGTTTACGTCTGTCTTCAAAAGTCTGCCATTTCAGTCCCTTGAGTGACACTCTCCAATGGATTAAACAAACCTGTGACCATCCGTGCTACCCTTCTCTGTATATGTTCAATATCCCTTGTTAGTCCTATATGGTACGGGTCCCACACACTTGAACAATATTCTAAGATGGGTCACACGAGTAATTTGTAAGCGATCCTTTTATAGGTTGATTGCACTTCACCAGTATTCTACCAATAAACCAAAGTCTACGACCTGCTTTACCCACGACTGAACCTATGAGATCATTCCATTTCATATCCCCACAGAGTGTTATAGCCAGATACTTGTATGAGCTGGCCGATTCCAACAGTGACTCATTGATATTACAGTCATAGGATACTATGGTTTTTCATTTTGTAAAGTGCAAAGTTTTGCATTTCTAAACATTTAGAGCAAGTTGCCAATATCGTGACAATGTTGAAATTTTATTGAGATGTGACTGAATATTTATATAGCTTCTCTCAGATAGTATTGTATTGTATTGTATGTTAACCAGGGACCTAGAAACAACAGAGAGGCTCCGTCCTCGCCGCAGCCAATGTGGTCCACAACCCCATGACAACTATCACAGTCCACTTCACTCCTCCGCTGCCCCACACCGAACCCAGGGTTATTCTGCGGTGCGGCCCCCAGTGGACCCCCAGGGAATGTCTGACACCACCCGAGTGTAACCCCTATGTTTGCATGGTAGAGTAATGGTGGTGTACATGTACATGGAGAACTTGTTTACGCAGCAATCACCGATATAATGTAACTGAGGCGGAATAAGGGGAACCAGCCCGCATTCGCCGAGGCAGATTGAAAACCGCCTAAAAACCATCCACAGACTGGCCGGGTCACTGGACCTTGACACAAATCTGCCGGGCAGATTCGTGCCAGGGACCAGGCACTCCTTTCCGCCCGGAAAGCCATGCATTAGACCGTACGGCCAACCGGGAAAGCACCTCTCAGATAGTACTTCATTATAGATAACTTCATCATCTGCAAAAAGCCTGATTTTACAATTGTTTGCAAGGTAATTAATACACATAATGAACAGCAAGGGCCCCAACACACTTCCCTGGGGCAAACCCGAAGTTACTTCTACATCTGATGATGACTCTCCATCCAAGATAACATGCTGTGTCCTCCCTACTTAAAAGTCCTCAATCCAGTAAGCCCCTCATATAATCATATTTTTGACAATAAGCATATGTGTGGTACTGAGTCAAATGCATTTCGCCTATCAAAAAACACTGCATCTACCTGCTTGCCTTGATCCAACGCTTTCAGTATGTCATGTGAGAAAAGTGCAAGTTGGATTTCACATGATCGATGTCTTTGCACACAATGGTGGTTGGCATTGAGAAGGTCATTCTGTTCAAGATCCATCATTATGTTTGAGCACAGAATATGTTCTAAGATTCTACAACAAACTGATGTCAAGGATATTGGACGGGAGTCTTGTCGATCACTTCTACTACCCTTCTTGTAGACTGGTGTGATACCTACAGTGGGACAGTATAGATGATTGGCTAAACCAATAGAAGACCTGAAGTTGCAGGTATGTTAGAAGTGTGACAACTTAATAAGAAAGATAGTCTCTTGGTATAGTGAAGTATTATACATATAAGCAGACCTAAATATAAAGTAGAAGGTAACTTTAGGATATAATGGTTGAAGTGGAGAGTGGGGCTCCCATTGATTCTTGAAAGGAAAGTTTGTGTACATGGAAATGGTTACAGTCATTGTCATGTAGACAATCAACAATATATGTACTTAAATTCCTTTACTGTCAGTTTATACACTGAGATGACAAAGGTCATGTGATAGCAATATGCACATATACAGATGGAGGTATTATCGCATACACAAGGTTTAAAAGGGCAGTGCATTAGCAGAGCTGTCATTTGTACTCAGGTGATACATGTGAAGAGGTTACTGATGGGATTACAACCAATGACAGAATTAACAGACTTTGAAGTGGAATGGTAGTTGGAGCTGGACACATGGCACATTCCATTTTGGAAATCGTAAGGCAATTCAGTATTCCAAGAGCCACAGTGTCAAGAGTGTGCTGAGAATACCACATTTCAGGTATTATCACTCACCATGGACAATGTAGAGACTGACAGCCTTCACTTAACAACCAAGAGCAGTGGTATTTGTGTAGAGTTGTCGGTGCTAACAGATAAGCAACACTGCATTGAAATGACTGCAGAAATCAATGTGAGACATGTGAGAAACGTAACTGTTAGTATAGTATGGCAAATGTCCAACATGAGTTCCTTTGCTAATAGCATGACATAACCTGCAGTGCCTCGCGTAGGCTTGTGACCATATCAGTTGCATCCTACATGACTCAAAAACTGTGGCCTGGTCAGATGACCCCCAATTTCAGTTGGTAAGAGCTGATAGTAGGGTTGGAGCGAGGCGCAGACCCCACAAAGCCATGGAAATGGTGTGTTTGCAGCCATTCTTGGACTTCATGTTACCAAAACAACTAAGGAATTTCCATGCACTATGCCACCAGGCCTCAGTTATTTGTGACTCATTTGAAAAATATTCTGGACAGTTCAAGTGAATGACATCGCCACCCAGACCACACAGCATTAATCCCATTGAACATTTACAGGAGATAAACAAGAGGTCATATGCAAAATCCTGCACTGGACCAATTTTCGCAATTATGGACAGCTATAGAAGCAGCCTGGTTCAATATTTCTGCAGGGGACTCCCAACGACTTGTTGTGCCCGTGCCACATTGAGTTGCTGCACTACACTCGGCACAAGCATGCCTGACACAATACTAGGAGCCTATGACCTTTGTCACCTTAGTGTACAGCGTGCATGGCTGAAGCCACAGGAAGCAGTGCTGGATCAGGTTTGTTGTATCAGCTGCGTATATATATTTGTCATAGTCTCTGTCTCTCATTAAATAGTTAACGTGTAACTGTGGGATGTTGAGTACATCATTTTGTAATTAGTATGCTGCACAAATGTCCTGATTGCACACTGAATCTTAGCCACGATTTACAGGATAAATTATTTACACTTCATCAAGCTGAGCTACACCACAGAGGCAGTGAACTGCACATTTTCAGTTAAATACTGAAGTGTGCTCATGGCAAGATTGGCACATTTCAACTGTAAACAGTGCCCATGATTTCAGTGTCCAATATCAGGACATTTTTGTCATATACTAATTACAAAACAACTTGACACACCACAGCTACACTTTAAAAACTGAGACTGTGACAAAACTATATGCTGAATTCATGCAAAAAAACCTGATCCACCACTGTCCATTGTGGCTTCAAGCATATGCAATGCACAAACTGACTTTAAAGGAACTTACGTACACACATTTTTGATAGTCTACTTTCATAAACAGCAATTAAAATTTCACAAATCTCAAATCTGAACAGTTTATTGATGAAAAAAGTTTACTTCTGATCTGAATATCCATGAATGACTACTGAATGGGGTATAGAATATTGTTGATGTACTGCTGTACTGTAAGTGTTCCACCAATGACAAGCAAAGTGGTCCTGCTATGAAAAAAAAATGGCACCCCAGATCATCAAACCTGGTTGTTGGGCTGTATGGCTGGCAACAGTCAGGTTGATATCCCACAGCTGTCTGGGGCTTTTCTCCAGATATATCTTCAGCCTGAAATCTCACTAGGTGGAGGGGAATTGTCTTCAGCCATGAGTCCTGCTTCGAACTGAGCCCTTACTACCAGTGAAGACATGTCTAGAGACAACCCGGAAAGCATTGGGGTACCAACCTGACTGTTGCCCGCCATACTGCTCTACATCTACGAGTGATGGTCTGGGGTGCCATTTCATTTCATAGCAGGACCCTGTGGTTGTCATGCATTGCAACCTTACCATGCACTGGTACCTCGAAGATATTCTATGCCCCATTTTAGCAAGCCATCCTGGGCTTACATTTCACCAATACAGTGCCGACCTGCATATGGAAAGTGTTTCCACCACTTGTGTTCATGCTTGCCAAACCCTACCTTGGGCAGCAAGGTCACCAGATCTCTCCGCAATGAGCATGAAGAGTATTATGGTAAGGGTCCTCCTACCAGATCAGGATTTTGACAATCCCACAAACTGGACACCATTTGGCGTGATATCCCTCAAGAGGACATCCAACAACTCTATGAATCAATGCCAAGCCAAATAACTGTTTGTATAGGGACCAGAGTTGGACCAACACATTATTGGCTTGCTCAATTTGTGAAGCACTTTCTCTTCAACAAACCTTCAAAGTTTTCTGAAACTGTAATCATCTGTTTGTCTGTACATGTGCATTACATGTACCAATTGACATCTGATTTAGATACATATATATGTCACACCTATCAATTGCGGTCTCATTCGGACAATTCCCTTGTGGGGCATCATTCAATATCAGTGCAAATGCACATGATGTAAGGGAACAAGATGACTAAGTACTGTCCTCAAAATAGAATTGTCAAATGTTTATGAACCATGATTTGTCTAGCATTCCATTCTATTTGTGTTAGTATACAGCACACATAGAGCTAATAGTGATGTAGAGTATTGTTTTTTGCAAACAGTTGAATTTTCTTTTCTTTACTTGGTATTGTGGCATTTATATTACTAGAGACTGAGAAGACAGGAGGATTGTATGTTGCGCATGTTTTGATTCTTTGTTGTATCCATAGATGCTGCACTGTGCTACTATTTACGTATGCTGCAAGCTGATGGTCACGATGTTTCGAGCTAAGGTTCCTGCCCCACAGAGTTAGATGCACAAGAGAGCTGATCAATTGCCCAGTTTCACTTTCTGTTGCCCACCCTAACAGTCACAGGTCACCAAACTTTACCCATGCAGCCAGCCACCAAAACAACACCCACTATCTCCTGCTGTGATGTGAGAGTTGGTACCCCAGCGCATTTGGATGCACAGTCACCCAGGCATTCTCAGCAGTGGAAAATGCCAAACTCTGCTACTACAACCATCTGTCAGCAAACGAGCACATTGTTTAGGCTGTTGTGTGGCAAAGCAAAGACGCCACTTATGCGTGTGTTTGTTACTACTCCGTAGTCAACTACAAACACCACATTTATGTCTGTTTGGCTTTGCTTACACAATAGATATTTGTGTCACGTTGTTTACCTTTCAGGTACAAATACACTCATGCTCATAATGTGAGATAATTGCAGAATGTGGTGCCACACAACGTGGCACTACACAAAACTGGCACTAATAGCATAGGCACATAGGGAACACACACGACACAGATCTGTAAGTCCACGGTATTGGTGATAAGTTGAGAAGACCGTCCCAAAACACATGTGCTACAAAATGCCACTGTTTCCTGCACGTGTACTCCAACATAAATATGGGATATGATCACCATGCAAATGTACACAGGCCACACAATGGGTTGGCACACTCTGGATCAGGTGGTTGAGCAGTTGCTGGGGTGTAGCCTCCCATTCTTGCACCAGTGCCTGTCGGAGCTCCTGAAGTGTCCTGGGGGTTTGAAGACGTGCAGCGATACGTCGACCAAGAGCATCCCAGACGTGCTTGATGGGTTTAGGTCTGGAGAACAGGCAGGCCACTCCATTCACCTGATATCTTCTGTTTCAAGGTACTCCTCTACGATGGCAGCTCGGTGGGGTCGTGCGTTATCATCCACAAGGAGGAAGGTGGAGCCCACTGCACCCCGGAAAAGGCGGACATACTGGTGCAAAATGACGTCCTGATACACCTGACCTGTTACAGTTCCTCTGTCAAAGACATGCAGGGGTGTACGTGCACCAATCATAATTCCACTCCACACCATCAAACCACGACCTCCATACAGGTCCCTTTCAAGGACATTAAGGGGTTGGTATCTGGTTCCTGGTTCACGCCAGACCAAAACCCAGTGAGAATCACTGTTCAGACTATACCTGGACTCGTCCGTGAACATAACCTGGGATCGCTGTTCCAATGACCATGTACTGTGTTCTTGACACCAGGCTTTACGGGCTTTCCTGTGACCAGGGGTCAGTGGAATGCACCTTACAGGTCTCCGGGCGAATAAACCATGTCTGTTCAGTCATTCGTAAACTGTGTGTCTGGAGACAACTGTTCCAGTGGCTACCTGCAGTACTCCGAGGCCATCTGCGGGCACTGATGGTGAGATATCAGTCTTCTTGTGGTGTTGTACACTGTGGACATCCTGCACTGTAACACTTGCACATGTTTCCTGTCTGCTGGAATCGTTGCCATAATCTTGAGCTCACACTTTGTGGCACATGGAGGGCCCGTGCTACGACCTGCTGTGTTTGACCAGCCTCCAGTCGCCCTAGTATTCTACCCCTCATAACGTCATCAATATGTGTTCTTTGAGCAATTTTCAGCACACAGTCACCATTAGCACGTCTGAAAACGTCTGCACACTTACTCGCTACACTGTACTCTGACATGCACCAACACACCTCTGCGTATGTGGACTGCTGCCAGGGTCACCATGCGATGACCGCAGGTCAAATGCACCTCATGGTCATACCCCGAGGTGATTTAAACCTGCATACTGCCCACCAGAGCGTTGTTTCACCATGTATCAGCATTATCCTTAATTTATGAGCATGAGTGTATTTTCACTTTTGCTTGTGTGCCTGTAGACTTGGTGAGTATATAGCAAAACTTTCTTCTCTTTAATTAGAAGTACTAAAGTAGATAGTAAATATTCTTGTGCTTTGTTTACTAGTTTATCCTACTAACACAAGCTGAGTAAACATTTTCATGAATAGTCTTAAGATGTTTCACCACATCAGTCCAACTGTTGGTAACTAGTTTATTTCCAGTTTTATGAATATTTCAGTTTTGTTTAATTGTTTCAGCGTACTAAGCTATGGGTATAGGTATAATTGTCATGAGAGTGTTCTTTTAGCATAACTTTGTCAATGGTCATGTGTGGGGGACATTAGAAGTACTACAATTGCTAAGTTCTAGGAAATATGTTTGAAACAGGTTAAGTGATACATAATGAAGTATTAGGAAGCATTTTATTGATGATGAGCTGGATAATGGGAAGATTAAATTGTTTTTGAGTTGTGTAAGACATGCTGATTTCATAATGATATTGTATTTTCATCCACCTTGTGCATGTAACTTATGTAGATTTATATAAAGATATCTCCCTAGTAGCAAAACAAGATCTTACTCATAGGAAAAGTTAATGATTAGGATGAACAATATGATACAGAGATTTAATTTAACTGCTTCAAGTATCTTTAGGCGCTATTTCCATGGATACTGACTGAATACATCAGTTCACTAAATTTTGTTGTTGTACTCGTATGTCTACTTACACATATAAATGAAAATGCAAAAAAATTGAAATTTTCAGTCTAGAGACGAGAGTATGAGAAGTGTAACTAACATTTTTATTGAACTGTGGTACGACTCTGGTGACTGAGCCACTGTTGGGTTTTTCATTATTATGCAGTTATTTGTTTATCTGGGGATCTTGTTTCTGGGTCAAAATTTTGTTTGAGATTGCAAGTTTCTTTTTGGATTTTCAAAAAACTTTTTCTTGCATTTTTAAAAACATTCCACTGGGCAGACGTAAGGAGTACTGTTGTTTTTGGTGTTCTGACATAGCATACCATGTACTTTACTCATCACTGGTTTCTAGAATTTTCAAACCTAAGCACAACTTTCTTTGACAGGGGCATTGCTTACTATTAACATCAACAATGTTCAAGTGCTACTGGTCATGCACATATGAGCAGAGAGTCATTGTTCTAGTTATGTATGAAACAGTCATGTGCAGCTGCATCATGCATAAATGATCTGAAGAATTTGCTACAAAGTATGATTAAAAGCTGGAAGTATTACTTCAGTTTGTAGAATAAAGGTATGTTAGAGGACTGATTTGTTCATGGGAAGGTGAAAGGAATGATTTATGAAATTTATGGTCGTTGGTCAGTAACTTAAGTCAGTGAAACATATCGCTTTTTTAACACATAAAAAGTGATTCCATGAACTGTGATAACCTATAGCATTAATTTGAAAATACAATGCAGCAATGGTTACTCTAGCATGAATGTAAAATGAGCTTAAATGTTAACATAAGAGTGGACAAGCCTAAGGCTATTAAGTCATTGGTTACATGTCAAATAGTTAATCAAATGAACTGATATTGATTTGCACTATTATTATATCCAAATTATTTTCTATTTTTTAAATGAGGAACTTTAATATTTAAAAACTGTAAGAGACAAGTGTTTGTATTACATTGCATGGTCAGTTTATTTAGTAAGAAACCATGTTCTCTCTGTAAAACCCCCATACTCGCGTCCGATAGCCACAAAATTCATAAACTAAATATGTTAGAAGGAGCTTCTGCAGTGTGATGATTTAAAAAGATATTTTTCAAGATGTCTAATTGATAACCACATTTATTTTTTATACTGTAGAGGATTGCTATAGAACAGAAACTGATTGAATAATCATAGGGTCAAGAGAAGGAAGGCGTATTGAAACAGATTTTGTAATGTGAGGATACATAAGAGTTGCGCATTTACATTTACATCTATATTCTGCAAACCATACTGTAGAGCGTGGCAGCAGGTACATCCCATTGTACCAGTTATTAGAGCTTATTCCTGCCCAATTCACATATGGAGCATGACAATTTAAATGCCTTCATGGGTGCTGTAATTAATCAAATCTTCTCCTCATGAATCCTATGCAAGTGATACATATGAGGTTCTGCTTTATTTCGAGAGTCATCATTTGATTCTTGAAACTTTGTAAGTAGGCTTTGTTAGTATAGTTTAAGTCTGCCAGTTCAAATTCCTGAGCATCTCTGTGACACTCTCCCATGGATCAAACAACCTGTCCTTCCCCATATATATTCAACTAGCCCCGTTAATCAAACAATGGAAAATCCAGGATGACATATGGAGAATGTAACAATATTGTGAAACAGAAAGTTGATACTCATCATACAGCAGAGATGCAGAGTCGCAGATAGGCACAACAACAAGACTGTCACAAATATGGCTTTCGGCCAGTAAGGCCTTCCTCAAAATTAGATGACAAACACACACATACATACTCACGCAAATGCAACTCCCACACACATGACTGCAGTCTCAGGCAACTGAGGCCACACTGTGAGCAGCAGCACCAATGCATGATGGCAATGGCGACTAGGTGGGGGTCAGGAGGAGGCTGGGGCGGGGAGGTGGAGGGATAGTAGGGCAGGGATGGCAGACAGTGATGTGCTCTTGGGGAGCGCACAGGGCCGAAGTGGAAAGAGGGTAGTGCAGCTACGTGCAGTTGGGAGCTTAGACAGAGGGCAGCGGTGAGGTGGGGGGGGGGGGGGGGGGGGATAGCGGAAAAGAAGAGAAGTAAAGAGACTGGGTGTGATGGAGAAATGAGGGCTATGTAGTGCTGGAATGGGAACAGAGAAGCGGCTGGATGGGAGAAGACAATGACTAACGAAGTTTGAGGCAAGGAGGGTTACAGGAACATAGGACATATTATAGGGAAAATTCCCACCTGCGCAATTCATAAAAGCTGGTGTAGATGGGAAGGATCCATATGGCACAGGCTGTGAAGCAGTCATTGAAACGAAGGATGTCATGTTTGGCAGCATTCTCAGAAACACGCTGGTCCACTTGTTTCTTGGCCACAGTTTGTCAGTGGCCATTCATGCGGACAGACAGCTTGGTTCTTATGCCAACATAGAATACAGCAGAGTGGTTGCAGCTTAGCTTGTAGTTCACATGTTTGCTTTCACAGATAGCCCTGCCTTTGATGGGATAGGTGATATTTGTGATTGGACACGAGTAGGTGGTGTTGGGAGAATTTAGAACACAGGTCTTGCATCTAGGTCTATTAGAGAGGTAAGAGCCATGAGGTAAGGGCTTGGCAGCAGGCGTTGTGTAGGGATGGACAAGTGTATTGTCTAGGTTTGCTGGATGTCGGAACACCACTGTGGAAGAGGTGGGAAGAATAGCGGGCAGGACACTTCTCGTTTCAGGGCATAACAAGAGGTAGTCAAAACCTTGACAGAGAATGTAATTCAGTTGCTCGTCATGTGTGGTACTGAGTTACAAGGGGAATGTCCTCTGTGACCAGACAGTGAGACTTTGTGGGGTGGTGGGAGACTGGCAAAACAACAGTGGTGGTGCCATTATCCGCAGATAGGATCATAAGGTCAGGATCTGTTTTTAGATGGTGGACAGGAAGAAGGAGAGAAGGTCTTTAACATGTCCTGCATGATTGACTTTGAGAGTTGGCAAAAAGGTGAGGCCTTTGGAAAGGACTGATATTTCTGTCGGGCTAAGGCTTCTGGAGAAAAGTTTCATGACTGTGTTTTGGGTCTGTTTAGGGTCCTATATGTTGACCTCCACCTCAAAGACAGCTATTTCAGTACCTCCGTCCAAATCAAATCTGCTAACCACCAGCAGTACCTCCACTTTGTCAGCTGCCACCCATTCCATACCAAGAAGTCCCTTCCATATAGCCTAGCCACCCATGTTTGTTGCATCTGCAGTGACGAGCGGTTCCTCTCAAAATATACCAAGGGTCTCACTGAATCCTTCACAAACCATAATTATCCTCCCAACCATGTACAAAAACAAAGCCTCCATGCCATATCTTTCCAGCCTCCCACCACTCCACAAAGACCCACCATCCGGCCACAGGGGAGTAACCCCCTCGTAACTCAGTACACCCAAGACTGACCTCACGAATGGTCACTGACAGCCTGTGGCCAAGAAACAAGTGGACCAGCCTGTTGCTGAGCACGCTGCCAAACATTACATCCTTCATTTCAATGACTGCTTCACAGCCTGTGACATATGGATCCTTCCCGCCAACACCAGCTTATCTGAATTGCACAGGTGGGAAATTTCTCAGCAATATACCCTACATTCCCGTAACCCTCCTAGCCTGAACTTTCATTAGTCATTGTCCTCTCCCATCCAGCACCTTCTCTGTTCCCATTCCAGCACTACACAGCCCTCATACCTCCATCGCGCGCAGACTTTTTACTTATCTCCAATTCTGCTCCCCCCCCCCTTCCCCCCTCTACACTCCCCAAGAGCACGTCAATGTCTGCCACCCCTACCCTACTATCCCTCCACCTCCCCACCCCAGCCTCCTCCTTATATCCACCCATTCGTCACTCTCATCATGCACTGGCACTGCTTCTCACAGTGTGGCCTCAGTTCCCTTAGGCTGCACTCATGTGTATGTCGGTTGAGTTTGCATGAGTCTGTATGTGTGTGTTTGTCATCTAATTTTGACAAAGGACTTACTGGCCAAAAGCTATATTTGCGACAGTCTTTTTGTTGTGCCTATCTGCGACTCTGCATCTCTGTTATCAAGTTTCCTTTCCACAATATGTCGTGTTAGACCTATTTGGTACGGGAACCACACACTTGAACAATATTCTAGGATGAGGTGCACCTGTGATTGGTACAGAGTCTGTTTTGTAAACTGATTGCACTTCCTTAGTATTCTACCAATAAACTGAAGTCCACCACCTGCTTTATGTATGACTGAGTCTACATGATCATTCTGAAATATCTCTACAGAGTTGCACCCAGCTATTTGTATGAGGTGACCAATTCAAACTGTAACTCATTGATATTACTGTCATTGAATATTATGTTTTTCATTTTTTGGAATGCACAATTTTATATTTCTGAACATTTAAAACAAGTTGCCAATCTTTGCAGTACTTTGAAATCTTATCAAGATCTGACTGAATATTGTGTTTCTTCTTTCAGACAGTACTTCATTATACATAACTGCATCATCCCCAAAAAGTCTGGGGTTACTATTAATGTTGTGCACAAAGTCATTAATATACAACATGAACAACAATGTGTCCCAACATACTTGTGTGTGACACAGCTGATGTTACTTCTATATGCTCCGCTGACTCTCTCCAACCAAGATAACTTGCTGTGCCACCCTTACCAAATAAATAAATAAATAAATAAATGTAGATGTGATACTAAGTCAAATGCTTTTTGAAAGGAGAGAAATACTGTGTTTACCTGACTGCCTTGATCCATATGATAAAAATGTCATGTGATAAAAATGTTAGTTGGGTCTTACATTATCTATGTTTTCGGAATCCATGCTGGTTGGCATGAAGTGGGCCATTCTTTTCAAACTATCTCATTATATTTGGACTCAAAACATGTTCTAAGATTCTACAAGAAAGAGATATCAAAGATATTAGGTGGTAGTTTTATGGATAACTTCTGCTACCCTTCTCATAAATGTGCTTTATTCCAACCATTGGGTACAGTTTTGCTTAGGAGATCTTGGATAGATTATAGTTGAAAGAGGGTCTAACTCTGCCAATAATCGGTTATAGGATTCCATTGAGTCCTGCTGCTTTATTTAATTTTAATGGTTTCAGCTGCTTCTCAGTGCCATTGACACTATTATCTACTCCACTCATCTTTTTAATGGTACGAAAATTAAATTGGAGCTGTACTCCTGGGTTTTCCTTTGTAAAGGAACATTTGAAAACAGAGTTAAGCATTTCTGCTTTTGCTTTGCTACCCTCAACTTCAGTTCCTGTCTCATCCACGACTGGACACCAACTTCATGCTGCTAATGGTCTTTACATGAAGCCAGAATTTCTTTGGGTTTTGTGAAGGATCTTTTGACAATTTCTGCTATGGTAATCATTGAAGGTTTCACATATTGCTCTCTTGACAATCAAATGCATTTCCTTCAGTATATCTCTATCCAAAGACCTGTGCTTTGTCTTACACCTAATTATGGAGTACCCCTGTTCCTTTAGAAGTTCCTTTACCACTCCATCTACAGGCCACAAGTGGCCCATCAGGACCATCCAACCGCCGTGTCATCCTCCGAGGAGGATGCGGATAGCAGGGGCATGGGGTCACCACACCACTCTCCCGGTCGTTATGACGGTATTCTTGACCGAAGCCACTACTATTCAGTCGAGTAGCTCCTCAATTGGCATCACGAGGCTGAGTGCACCCCGAAAAATGGCAACAGCGCATGGCGGCCTGGATGGTCACCCATCTAAGTGCTGACCACGCCCGACAGTGCTTAACTTCGTTGATCTCACGGTAACCGGTGTATCCACTGCGGCAAGGCCATTACCAGAAGTTCCTATACAGTGACAATATACCATAGAGGGTCTCTGACATCATTAGGTGTTCTACTGGATATACACCTAGCTAGTGCATTGTTAACTATTCTTTTAAACTTGAGCCCTAGTTCCTCCACATGCTCCGCTCCTAAAAGTTTCAAGTTCCTCATTGAGATGTGACACTACTGGATCTTTATCTAGTTTATTGAACTTATAAATCATTCTACTTGTTTTAGTTGCCCTTTGTTCTTTGCGAAACATTGTTGCCACAACTACCTTGTAGTCACCAATAACAGTTTTGATGTGGACGTGCTCAAAGAGGCCATGTATATTTGTTGCCACTGTTGTTGTTGTTGTGGTCTTCAGTCCAGAGACTGGTCTGATGCAGCTGTCCATGTTACTCTATCCTGTGAAAGCTTCTTTATCTCCAAGTACTGTATTTACTCAAATCTAAGCTGCACTCGAATCTAAGCCGCACATTAAAATGAGACTCGAAATGAAGCAAAAAAAAGTTCGCGAATCTAAGCCGCACCTGAAATTTGAGACTCGAAATTCAAGGGGGAAGAAAAGTTTTAGGCCGCATCTCCAAATCGAAACAAAGTTGGTCCATTGTAATATGAGACACAGTATAGGTGGAATGAATGACGATACAGCTACAGTAGTTTGGTTCGAGTCGTAAGCTTAGCAATTAAGCTTTACCAGGTAGCCATTGCTATGCGCCATGCGCTCCGTCCGTATTTATACGGGTACCCTTCCTTTTCCACGTGATTCGTCTGGTTTGATTTGATTGCCTATTTTTCTTTGACCTGATAAGTGCCGTTCTCTTTGTTATAGGTGTTTGCAGACGCCTCTTTAGTACATTACATTCTGCACAGAAATTAGAGTCATCTTAGATTTAAAAATCTAGTCAATTGCCTTGCTTCATTTCTGACTGTATCAGTATTAGGCATAAGAATAATACGAATATAAACATGACATGATATGTATATCCTTCCGTGTTTGCCGTCGTCTCGCTATAGTTTTGTAGTTTATTAGGCAGACAGGATTTAAATGAGATAGCAGCAAACACGAAAGAATACATGGCAAAATGTTTATATTCGCATTGTTCTTATGGTGAAGAGAATACTGCATGTGATTCACAATTCATAAAAGTTCCTATTAGCAACCATCTCCTGTCACAGGTAGGAAAAAATTCAGAATGTAGAGATGGCCACATTGACAAACATCCCAAACAGTCTTGCCAGTCGGATTTTCGTAGTTCATTGAAATGCTGCTACATTCGAAGATGAACAATACGGAATTTGTATTTACTTCGTTGGATAATGTAGCAAATGCAGTGGTCGAAACTTGGGGCGGAGAAAAAAAGCTCGTCTTCCCCATTTTTTAAATTTATTTACTGACACAGAGGTTTTGGCGCCAGTATTTATCTTTGTGCCTGCAAAACATACCTGTGTAGCGCTACATCTATTCGACGGCAGAAGTTAGTTGTGGCGGCACCTACGAACATTTTGCAGAACTTGCGCTTACTTTGCACTCGATTCTAACCCGCAGGCAGTTTTTTGAATTACAAAAACTGGAAAACACTGCGGCTTACATTCGAGTACATACGGCAACTACTGCAACCTACATCCTCCTGAATCCATTTATTGTATTCTTCCCTTTGTCTCCCTCTACGATTTCTATCCTATGCACTTCCCTCCAATACTAAATTGATGATCCCTTGATGCCTACCAACTGATCCCTTCTTCTAGTCAAGCTGTGCCACAAAATCCTCTTCTCCCCAATTCTATTCAGTACCTTCTCATTAGTTACATGATCTACCCAATTAATCTTCTTGTTCCTCCTGCCACCGAGCTTCACTAATTCCCACTACATCTAGCTTTAAACTATCCATTTCCCTTTTTAAACTTTCTAACCTACCTGCCCGATTAAGGGATCTGACATTCCACGCTCTGATTCATAGAAAGCCAGTTTTCTTTCTCCTGATAACAATGCCCTCCTGAGTAGTCCCCGCCTGGAGATCCAAATGGGGGAATATTTTACCTCTGGAATATTTTACCCAAGAGGCCGCCATCATCATTTAACCATACAATGTAGGTGCATGCCCTCAGGAAAAATTACAGCTGTAATTTCCCCCTGCTTTCAGCCATTCACAGTACCAGCACAGCAAGGCTGCTTTGGTTAATGTTACAAGGTCAAACCAGTCAATCAGCCAAACTCTTGCCGCTGCCACTACTGGAAAGGCTGCTGCCCCTCTTCAGGAACCACACATTTGTCTGTCCTCTCAACAGATACCGCTCCGCTGTAGTTGCACCTACAGTATTGCTAACTGTATAACAGAGGCATGCAGGCCTCACCACCAGTGGCAAGGTCCATGGTTCATGGGAGGAGGTTGTTGCCATTAAATCCTGTGAAATATTCCTAAATCCTTATCTGAAAACCCCACTCATGATGGAAATATATTAGATTTTTCTGTTGCCATTAAATCTATTTCCATCATGATTGGGGTTCTGAATGATCTGTTCTGGGTAGTTTTCAGGTAAGGCATTTAGGGATATTTCACAGGATATCATTTCATGTCCATCACTAACAAAATTGTAACTATATGCAGACTGAAGTGACAATGAAAAGTTGTACCAAGGCCAGAGTTCAAACCCATGTCTCCTGCTCACTAGGAAGTTGTGCTAACCACTATGCCATCCTGGCACACTGGCTTTGCTCAACTGCATGTACTACCCTAGCACACTTCCCTTCACGCCTCAGCCCACTGATGGTTCTCTAGGACATTCAGTTTACCCGAAACCCACTCATACTGATTTGTACCTGAAAGCATCGAGTTGCCATCAGCCATCGCAAACCACGAGTTTGCTTAAAACACTTGTTCATAGATCTCATACTGTCTCAGATCTAGATAGCTTACCTCAAGAACTCGCCCATCTAAAGAGAGTATTAAGTGAAAATGGATATTCCATCCGGCAGATTAACAGGGCACTAACAGTTAAAACTAAGAAGCAGGAAGTGAATAAAGAAGAGAACATGCCGGAACAATCTTTAGCTTTTCTTCCTTTCGTTGGCAACACTTAGTTTAAAATAGCAAAGAATCCTCCGATAATTTCAGGTAAAAGTGGTTTTCCGCCCACCATCAAAGATTGCGGACCTTGTGGGATCAGTTAAGGACAATCTGTTACTACGAAAGGCCAAAATTTACAAGATACCGTGCCTATTTGGTATGGCTTACATAGGTCAAACCACACACACCGTGAAAGAACGCTGCACTGAACATCAACGTTACACCCGCCTTTTGCAGCCAAGCAAGTCCGCTATTGCTGAACATTGTATTTCTACTGGACATTCAATAGAGTATGAGAAAACAATGATTTTGTCCACAGCAATGTCTTTCTGGAACTCCATTATTAAAGAATCCATAGAAATATGACTGGCGGAAAATTTGTTAAACTGTTAAACCGTGACAGTGGCTACCAGCTGGACAGTGCATGGAATCCCATCATCTCCATGATTTGCTCTAATCGAAGACGACAGAGTGCATCGACGGCCGCAGCAAACAGCAACGCAGAGGGCGACTGAGTTCTGCTATTCCACCAGCGAGGGTGCTGCCGGCGGGCAGTGTGGTTCATCTATCAAGTTTGCGACGCATGCGCAGAATAGTAACAGTACGCTATATATTGCAGAACGGAGGACGTTTTCACCAGTCTGTGACGGCTCACCTGAAGATGACTGGCAAGTGCCCAGTTAAAATATAGTGCAAAGTATTGAACGACGACCAGCTGCATGCCTGAAATTTGTTTGAACAGTCAATTCGCTGGGAAAATTTTAAAATTCACAAAACAGTGCCTATTATTTTGTCCCTTCCTGATTATACAGTTTTCTGTTAAACAAATTTACTTCAAGGCCTATTGTGTCTTTGATTTTTTTCTGTCTATATGTTGATGTTAAAATGAATTAATTTAGTATTTTACCATTTGTTATTTATGTAAGATGCGAATCTGTAAATAGGTGTCACCCACTAAGTTGTAGTCAGTCATGGTCGAGATTTAATCAGTACAGTTACTATGGCAATTAGTTAGCATCGTTTAAAGTAATATGTTGTTCTTTGCCACAACTGAACTTTGAGAAACTCTTCGTAATTGGTGTAGCTTAGTGATCTGTGTTAAAATACTGAAGCTGCTGGATTTAATGAAGCTGACCATCGAATTTGAAGTTAGTGTCAACAGATATGACGAGAAGAAAAAATAATTTCTGGAGTATGTGTTATTTAGCAACTCTTCAACAAATACAATGATCAAAGGAGGATTAGCAATGAAGAAATGCCATGAGACTTATGAGATACAAAACAGGTCAGTAAGTTATAACTGTTTACAGAGCAGACTCTATGAATGTCCTACACCACCTCCTTACCCATGTCCATTCCACACTGCGCTTCTGTAAGGATTGTCAAGACAAAAATAATGGTATACAGAAAAGCATATGAGCCACTATTTTTCCTACTCTGTATCTGTGAATGAAAGGGAAAAAATCATAGCTAATGTTAGACTAAAAAGTATCTTCTCTCATGAACTATGTTGGTTCTTAGAGTATAGAAGTAGATGTAAAGATAATAAGAAGAACCTCTTGACTACAAATTTCTGAGATGCACGCCAGAGGTATAGGTCATAAAAATAATGTTCCCATTTACGAGAGGTATAAATTAACCCTTTTTTTGTCATCTTCAGTCAGATGACTAGTTTGATACAGCTCTCATGCTACTCTATCCTGTACAAGTCTCTTCATCTCTGCATCACTACGACAACCCGCAACTCCTCCATCCATTACCAAATTGAGATATCCTTGATGCCTCAGGAGGTGTCATACCAACAATTCCTTCTCTAAATCAATTTGTGCTATAAACATCTTTTTTTTCGGTACAATACGTCTTCATTTGTTATTTTATGTATCCATCTAATTTTCAGCATTCTTCTATAGTAATACATTTCAAAAGCTTTCATTCTCTTCTTGTCAGCACTGCTTATCGTCCGCATTTCCCATCCATATAAGACTACACTCCCAACAAATACCTTCAGAAAAGGAGGGGGAATGAATCACAATAAATGTAAATTTAATTTGCAACAAATTCCACAATAACAATATAACACAATTGTAGACTATTTCTTTGAAGTCTATATATGACTTTGGTGTCAAATAACCTCTTACTTTGGTGTAGCAATATTCTTCCAATCATTCTCATCAAAACTAATGAAGTAAAAGTTAGGAACCTCTGAGTGGGAAACTTTTATGCTCAGCAGAACACCCACTGCTTTGTGCACTGACAATGCTGTGCTGTCAGTTGGTTTGTTGAGGTCACAAAAACCACCCCTGTAAGATAAATGTTATTATTATTATTGTTGTTGCTATAAATAAGTTGACAAAGACTGCATGCAAGTCACATGGCATAACATGAATTTTCTGAAAATAAAGGGAAAAATATGTACATACAGAACATATAGAAGGAAATAAGAGAGCAGTAAAAAAAGTGAAAAGACCAATACTGAATAAAAGATATAACTCAGACAAAGAAAAAATATTATCACTGAATTACATGCATAATCTGAGATAAAAGTTACTGAAAAACAATCAAGATAACATTAATCCAGAAGTACAGCATAAAACTGATATCATCTCACAAAGTGATAGCCTCTGTGTCAGTCAACAGCAGAAGTTGTTTGCTTTTTCTGTTACTATCTAAACTTAATAAGGATTTACCTTTTACATGTTTATTCAATGTTTGTTGATTAAACCATAGTACAACAGTTGATTGCTATTTTCAATTCACATAACAAGATACAAATGTGATATCCAACAAGACTGTGAAAGATGTGTGTCTGTCGACTGTATATATACACAAAGACATGCAAGTGCATTTAGTAAGGAGAGAGGGGAAAATTTGTTATTCCTAATTTTAGCGTATACATTTATAGAATTTAAGAACTGACTGATCTGTGTGTGTGTGTGTGTGTGTGTGTGTGTGTGAGTGAGAGAGAGAGAGAGAGAGAGAGAGAGAGAGACAGAGAGAATGTGTGTGGGTGTTTTCCACTAATGACATGAGCAACCAGATAGTATATTTACTGTGATTAACAGAAGACATCTATGTGCCCTATGAAGAAGCCGATATGGAATTGCTACACCAATTCTTCTGTTGCATATGTTACAGGAAAACATTTTTTTTTTTAATCTTAACTTTTTTTAATCTTAACTTAATCTTTTTAATCTTAACTTTTTTAATCTTAATCTTAACTTTAATCTTAATCTTAACTTTTTAATCGTAACTTTTTAATCTTAACTTTTTTTAATCTTAACTTTTTTTAATCTTAACTTAATCTTAATTTTAATATGGACTTCATCATAAATTATTGTTGTTTGTGATAACGATGGCTTAACACACTGCCTGCTATCTCAGACAGTCATGTATACAGAGGTGAGGCAGTGTAATATGTGTGACTTTTATCTGATGCTCACACCATCCATTTTTTTCTGAAACATTTGTTCCATTACAGGAAAGATATTTTCCAAAAGTGCACTTTCATCCTTAACAAACCTTACATACTTCAACACGTCACATCGAATCTGCCTTCACAGTACTTAATATACTGTGCAACCTGTACTCGCAGAAAGGAGCGAATGGCAGAACTACAGTTCACAGCAAGCAGAAAGTGAACAGCATCTGCCAGTGCACAAATTTACCATTATGGGAAGTTTCGGTACTGGTTTACTTACAGGCATGAGGAGGTCAAAGTAGTGTGAGTGGAACCTCCATAGCATGCAGATTTGGATATGTTGAGGTCTGATTACCAAGTCATAGGCGACATGGGACAAGTAGAAAGTCGTTTGTTTCTGAGTGGGACATGATTCAGTGTTTTTCCCAAGTCACATGATCAGATGATGTGCTCATAACACTTGGAGACTGTACACCCTCTTTAATTCTTTACATATTGACTCTACTTGGATAGCATTTTGTGTGTGTGCGTGTGTGTGTGTGTCCCTGGAGTGGGAACTTAGCTCCGCAGCAATATAGTGACCATGGGGCAAATGGAGGAAAGGCAAAAGATAATAGAAGAGCTCCAAGAGCGTGCTGGAGAGTCAGTTGCAGGTATGTCCCACATGCATGGACTCTGCCTCCTCGGAACCAGCTGGAAAAAAAAATGTCACATGCACAGTGCCGTCACACCAGTACCTCTCACTGTTACTGGAATGGTGATAAGCACAAGATGGGTGTTTGTTAGGCTGCTGCACTTTTGACCCCACAACCCATTGATGTGGTTCATCCAAGTGGAGGCAGTTTTTTTTTTTTTTTTTTTGAGACACAATGATGTTTGCAACCTCGCCAAAATCAGCCACATCATAAGTCAACTAGACCAAAACTATGGAGCCGAAGTGCAGGACATAATCACTGCTCTCCTGATGCAGTCTTCATACCAATGGCTGAAGGATGAGTTAATCTGGTGGGTTTCATCATTGCGACAGGTGCATCACTTGCTACACCAAGAAGAATGCAGCAACAGGAGGCCATCTCAGTTCCTGCATAACCCGCACAGCCTTGCGCCGGTCAACATGGCGCCAGACTTGCTGTTGCGTGCTATCTGGATAGGCAGCCTCTCTGCTCAAGAGCAAGTGGTCATCACCACACAGACAGAAATGCAGCTGGATGCCATTGCAGACTTGACTAGTCAATTAACTGGTGCACTGGCAATGATTTTTAATATGACAGCCACAGCAGGCCTATGATGCCATAGTCCAATATGAACTTCCACTCTGTGGTGACACAGACCTTCTACACATACCACCACAAATGCTGACCTACACCAGCTAGTTCAGAATCTGGCTTGCCCAGGTGACAGTACTAACCATACTAACCACACATGTTGACTGGCTGGCTTATTCATGGGCAGACATCAGCAGGCACTGGAGCAGCAACAGATGCAGCTACCAGCAACCCAGCTTGCAACTGGCAATGCGGAATGATTCCAGCAGTACTTCAGCAATGTGGTAACAACTGCTTGAATGGTTTTTGCAGGTACCATGCCTGTTTCAGTAACAACACAGCAAAATTCTGGTTGCCCTGTGTGCACCCAAATGCTTGCTATGACTGGGCTTAGAGGCGCCCAGCTGCAGTGCAATATCAAAGAATCTCTTCACAGTGAAATGGGCTAGCAGTGTGAAATGCCTCATCAACATTGGGTCTGACCTATCAATGTTCCCACAAACTATGGTGAGAGACCACAAAACCACCAAAGCATTTTCCCTTAAGGTGGTTAAAAATTCTAGTACTAATGGATCTCAGGCTATGTTGCGTACTTGCACAGACATTCACTGCAGCAGATGTCAATGAGCCAATCCTAGGTGCAGATTTCAGGCTGCTTGCCAGCATCACAAATGACTTACTGACTGATTCAACAAGTTTGAAGATAGATGGGCAGCAGCAGCAGGTCTTGTTCTTCAATGTGAATTCAAGTAATTGCCCTGGACTGACATTCTCAATAAATTTCCAAAACTTACTCACCCACTTTGTGTATCATGGGATACTAAGCACTGTGCGGTGCACTACATTGTAGCCATGACCAGTCTTCTCATATCATGCCCAACTCGTGCCGAATAGCTCACTATATCCAAGGCTGAGTTCAAAGCCATGCTGCAAAAAGACATCCTTCAGCTATTGAGCAGCCCACGGTGCACTGCCTTGCACTTAGTCCCCAAGAAAGACAAATTCTGGGACCCAAGTGGGGACTACCATTGTTTAAATGCATGAGCAGTGCGGGACTGATATCCAATACTGTACCTTCTGAACTTCAGCCATGCCATGGCAGGATCAATTACATTCAGGAAAGGTGTTAATGCAAATTCGTGTTGCACCCAAAGACAATCACAGCCATTATCAAGCCTTTTGGGCTTTTTGAGACTATGTAAATGACAATTGGTTTTCAGAATGCATCCCAGACCTGACAGCAATTCCTGTGGATAGCATGTTGCCAGGCTTACCATGGCGCTTTGCCTGCCTAGATGTCAATCTGGTATTTTCTAAGTCACCCAAGCAGACTGAGTTCAGGAGGTGGCCCGGAGGGGGGGAGTGCCCCCCCGGAAATTGGAAATTCCCCCCTGAGAAATTCATACCTATAGTTGTGGTGAAACATAAAAATTATCACCTGGTCTGTTAACTTGTACCGTTGTGACAAAATGTAAACTATGCCAGCTGCTGTTGTTAACGAAGTTTGGAGTCAACTATGGAGAAGTCGTGATGACATGCAGTTTTTACAAGCAAAATGAATGTGTAACATAATAGGTGGCGGCTGGGTCCCCATAGTTTGGTCTCGTTACTTATTGGTTCGGTTTGGAACACTTAGCGTCAATTGTTCTGTTTTTATTATTAATATTGCCAACACCAACAAATTAGCAGTTGCTGTATAATAAGTGTGCGGTAAAGCTAAGCGTTGCAAGGTGTGTTGGCAACGCTGATTGTGGAATAAGTCAGCCTTCCCTCTCACATGTCGTCCCTCACCGCACCTCCAATCGGCCTAATGTGTAAGCTAATCCCTTAGCTACGCAGCCCACCCTCACTGTGAACTTTATTCTTATCCGCCACTCGTATCTACACTTTATTTGCCCTTAAAATAAATCTGATGTCGCAAAACACGTCCCTGGGTATTGCTACAGAATTGGAAGTAGCATCTGACATTATGAAAGATTGTTTTAATTTTTTTATTGAATTACTGAGAATATTTCCAAGATTTAATAGCCATATAGATTTTTCCTATCCGATGAGTCCAAAGCTCAAACCAAATATTTGTGTACACTTGACAATGATTTTTGTAGTGTCATTGGGGATACACAATTTTTTCCTAAAGAAGCAGTACATTCCACCATGAGTGGGACATTTGGCAACGCTGCTCTACGAGTATAATCTAAGCTTTCATTGTTGTATAAAAACTCAATGCATTGTTCAAACTGTTGTAAGGTTGTAACAGTCAATCGACAGGTTACTATCGAAGTGTGATGTGATTATGTAGTGTACTACGTGCAGTCTTCATCAGTTTATAACACAAAAAGAAGTGTTAGTGCCGAAATACAATGTCGAAACAACAAACTTTATTATCTTTCTTTTCTAATAAAAGACAGTATATTGCAAAAGACAAAGATGAGTGTGAGTCTACTGAAAGAAGTGCTAGTGATTGTGATGATAAATTGTGTATGTCTACCAAGTCTTCAGTTTCCCTTCCACAATTTTCAAACGATAAATGTGCTATTACTGGCCCATCCGTAAACTGCAATTCTAAACAAAGTATTGAACGCAAGATTAAGTATCAGCAAAAATGGGAGTGTAAGTACAATTGGTTGCACTTTGATCACGAGTGGGGTGGGGCTTTCTGCAAATTGTGTGAAATGCATTTAAAAAACGATATCGAAGCTCTACAGAAAACAGGAGGAGTGTTCATTTCTGTACCTTTCAATAAATTTAGAAAAGCTACCGGAAGCACGGGAAAACTAGAAAAGCACGCCAACTCAGAGAAACATGCAAGAGCCGTTGCACTTGAAAATTGCAGATTACAGGGATTAACGTTCCAATTCATACACAGATACTTAAACAAAATGCAAATGAAAAAGCTTTAAACCACAAAGCATTGTCATCATTAATTCGAAGTCTGTATTTCCTTAGTAAGGAAGAAATATCCTATACAACAAAATATGAACCTCTAATTTGTAAGGTAGTACTGAAAAGCAACATTAATATTGAAAAGTGATTAAAATTTCAGAGCGAAAGATCCACATATCTTAGTAAGTATACTGCATCAGAATTGTTGACTTGTTTAGGAGAGTTTTTAGACTTCTAAGATGAAACACTTCTCCATGACAAATATTTTTCATTAATGGCAGACGAATCTACAAATGTTTCCAACCAAAGTGAACTGTCTTTAGTAGTTCGATATGTTGCACCGTCTCCATCGTTTGAAGTGAAGGAAAGGTTTTTATGTCTTGTTGAGTTAAAAAGCACTTCAGCTGAGTCCATATTTACAGCAATTGATACTGAACTAAAGAAAAGAAAACTTTCTTACGACAGATTATTATCTTGTTCTTTCGACGGTGCTGCTAATTTTAGTGGTTCTATATCAGGAGTCTAAACTTGGTTGTCAGAGAGGAAGGGCCATAAGCTGCCATACATTCACTGTAGAGTACATGTTGTGTCAATTGCTGCCACCAACTCTAGGAATAAACACCCCATTATAAAACGCACATTACATGTTGTTAAAGACATTTACAAACTTTTTCATGGTTCTTCCAAACAAGAAAATGTTTAGCATGAAATTCAGTGTACTTTAGAGCAACCTGTTTTAAAAATACCCAAAGCTGTTGACATCCGATGGTTAAGTACCTATTGCACAGTTCATGCTATTTTCCTAACCTACAAGTCCATTATAATGGCATGTGAACAGATACACAAGGACGACGCGGATTTAACAAGTTTAGCTGGAGGAATCTTGTTAGAAATGATGAATTCAAATTTCATTGTAGGTTTAGTGATTTCAGACAATATGTTAAATGCAGTCTCAAACTTATGTAAAGTTTTGGAGAGACAATCACTTAAAATTTCGCAAATCCCTCTACTTGTTTCTGGAACTCTGGAACATTTAAGACACATCGACTGTCTTTGTGACAGTGATGGACATAGTGCAGAAAATGAAACTCTTAATAAAATTAAAAAAACTGCAGGAGGATGCAACAGAAGTTAAAGGTGTGCTATTCATGAACATAGAGGAGCAGATTCAAGTTATGAAAAGCGCAAGGAAATTTGTTAAAAGTATGACTGACGAAATTGAGCAACGGTTTGATGAGAAGGCAATAAAAGTGATAGAACTAAGTGCGTATTTTGAAAGTTTTAAAAAATTTCTAGAGTTTGGTGATAATGATTGTAAAGAACTGTGCTTGATTTTGGGACTTACAAACGTCGACACTGTTATTGCAGACTTGCATTCTTTTAAATACATGCTGTTAGTAATAAATTAGGTGATACATCTTCTGATGTAGCTTCTTTCATTCTGAGAGCCAACATCGGCTACGAAGCACTACGGACACTCGCTGAATGTGTACTGTGCATTCCCGTTTCAACTTGCAGTGTGGAAAGGTCATTTAGTACAACGAACAGGGTGATGACAACATTAAGGAATAGGATGAGGCAGGAAATGGTCCAAGCTTGTGTGAAGATTTCAACTGAAGGGGACGATGAGCCAACAGAAAGTTTTATTGATGACGTCATCAAGAGATATGCTTTAAAAAAGCCTCGACATATTAGTTTGATGGAAATGTGAGTTTTTTTGTGTGTAATAAAATTAATTTATTATTTAATATAATTAACTTAGGCTTAGCCTAACAGCTTAGAACTTAACCTACATATTATTTAATTATATATTAGCTATTCATGAAAAATTTTAAATATTAATTAAAGACATTGTATGTCTTTAGAACGCTATCACTTAAATTTTAAGCCTATAACTTTGTCCTTTGTAACTATGATCTCTTTCTCTTTTTCTCCTTGTCTTCTAACTGTGACATCAAGGAACAAGTGGCTCCCCCCAGCAGGCGGAAACACCCACTCACCATCCCACAAAGTAGAAGTGATGTGTTCAAGACATGCTCCTGTCTGCACATATCATAATATCTCCCACAGTGAGATGTCCTAACACTTAATTACTACAAAACATCATGAACATCTTTTGTTGCCATAGAACCCTGGAAGTCCAACATGTTATTTCATAAAAATGCTATGTCATACTTCATATCCTTTCAAAGCGGCAAAAGATGTCAACGTCATGTAACGTAGTGATTTTAATTATCACAACATTACTTACAATTGATGTCCCTTTGGGCCCACTCAAATTTTTATTACACAACTAAGGAAACAGATGAGAGCCTAGCTTTTCTCCATCAGCCCTAATCTCAATAACTTTCACTTCTGTCTTTATTAATCTGAGTCTGGTTTACAGACACTCTTTTTATATTTATCAGGCACATTGTCTTTGATCACACAGTTTCTTATATAACACAATATCAATTAACACTTCTCTGCATACATGACTGCAACAAGTTCCACACACACAAACTGTCCTCTTCAGAATCAACAAAAGCCCTGCTCTCCTCTTCATCTATTATGTCTTAAAATTACCTTTTAGTTTTGTCTTTAGGTCTGTTCACATGCATAATATTTCATGATGCCAAGATACTATTTTTTCCTATTTAGTCATCACACTCTTAACATTGCTGCAACTTCATGTCTTCTGTTGGTTTAGCCAATCTGTACAGTTCCACAGTAGGAGTCAAAATACCTATGGAACCTGTTCTCATCACATTAACTTACTCCCATACAAAGTTTGTGTGTTATTTCCACTTACTTTAGATAATATCCACATTCTACATAATGTCTTCATGCAAATGAGAGGATTTACATGTGAGACGTTTCACAAGCTTGCTTTTGCCTTGTCACCTTGTATTTATAATCACGTACTGTGTGTCTTCAACGCAACAGACACTGCCACTGCAACTTCACCTCAACTCATTAAACGTTTAAGCACAGGCTAGATGCATTCCATCTTTACGCACCTAAGTAGCTACACGCTGATTGGCACATTCAATTAGCAGTTGCTAATTGCAAATCACAGACATTTATGAAGTTAAGCATGCAAGGAAACGCTGCTATCCTCCTTGGACATTAGCCAAATATGTGTCTTCACATTACAACACTTTGGCAAACTCTTTGTGAATGGGAAAAACACTTAATCACTACTACATCCCCTTTTAGGGGCAGATACTTCATATCACCTTTCAATTTGAGACACTAGGGCACTTTACAAATCCACCTTTCCTAATACAGCTCGTGTCATTCCTTCTGTGGATTCACCTGACCCAAGTATAGGCTACACATTCTGTGGTTTTGCCTACCCTTTACTCTCCAACACAAATTCGATTCATGTCAGTTCTTCTGTAAATTCAGCTGACCTGCACATAGGCCATCTCTTCCACAGGTCCCCCTACTCTTTACTCTCCAACACTGTCATTATACTGGGTACACTGCATAACAGACACTCATCAATATGGGAAGCATCCTACCATCTTTCAAGATATTACTCCATAACTTTCCAACTCCTCCCATGCTCCTCTAAATTTACATTCATACCTGTTGTTGTTGTTGTGGTCTTCAGTCCTGAGACTGGTTTGATGCAGCTCTCCATGCTACTCTATCCTGTGCAAGCTTCTTCATCTCCCAGTACCCACTGCAACCCACATCCTTCTGAATCTGCTTAGTGTATTGATCTCTTGGTCTCCCTCTACGATTTTTACCCTCCACGCTGCCCTCCAATGCTAAATGTGTGATCCCTTGATGCCTCAAAACATGTCCTACCAACCGATCCCTTCTTCTAGTCAAGTTGTGCCACAAACTTCTCTTCTCCCCAATCCTATTCAATACCTCCTCATTAGTTACGTGATCTACCCACCTTATCTTCAGCATTCTTCTGTAGCACCACATTTCGAAAGCTTCTATTCTCTTCTTGTCCAAACTGGTTATTGTCCATGTTTCACTTCCATACATGGCTACACTCCATACAAATACTTTCAGAAACGACTTCCTGACACTTAAATCTATACTCGATGTTAACAAATTTCTCTTCTTCAGAAGCGATTTCCTTGCCATTGCCAGTATACATTTTATATCCTCTCTACTTCGACCATCATCAGTTATTTTACTCCCTAAATAGCAAAACTCCTTTACTACTTTAAGTGTCTCATTTCCTAATCTAATCCCCTCAGCATCACCCGATTTAATTTGACTACATTCCATTATCCTCATTTTGCTTTTGTTGATGTTCATCTTATATCCTCCTTTCAAGACACTGCCCATTCCGTTCAACTGCTCTTCCAAGTCCTTTGCTGTCTCTGACAGAATTACAATGTCATCGGCGAACCTCAAAGTTTTTACTTCTTCTCCATGAATTTTAATACCTACTCCAAATTTTTCTTTTGTTTCCTTTACTGCTTGCTCAATATACAGATTGAATAACATCGGGGAGAGGCTACAACCCTGTCTCACTCCTTTCCCAACCACTGCTTCCCTTTCATGCCCCTCGACTCTTACAACTGCCATCTGGTTTCTGTACAAATTGTAAATAGCCTTTCGCTCCCTGTATTTTACCCCTGGCACCTTCAGAATTTGAAAGAGAGTATTCCAGTTAACGTTGTCAAAAGCTTTCTCTAAGTCTACAAATGCTAGAAACGTAGGTTTGCCTTTTCTTAATCTTTCTTCTAAGATAAGTCGTAAGGTTAGTATTGCCTCACGTGTTCCAACATTTCTACGGAATCCAAACTGATCTTCCCCGAGGTCCGCTTCTACCAGTTTTTCCATTCGTCTATAAAGAATTCGCGTTAGTATTTTGCAGCTGTGACTTATTAAACTGATAGTTCGGTAATTTTCACATCTGTCAACACCTGCTTTCTTTGGTATTGGAATTATTATATTCTTCTTGAAGTCTGTGGGTATTTCGCCTGTCTCATACATCTTGCTCACCAGATGGCAGAGTTTTGTCATGACTGGCTCTCCCAAGGCCATCAGTAGTTCTAATGGAATGTTGTCTACTCCCGGGGCCTTGTTTCGACTCAGGTCTTTCAGTGCTCTGTCAAACTCTTCACGCAGTATCTTATCTCCCATTTCATCTTCATCTACATCCTCTTCCATTTCCATAATATTGTCCTCAAGTACATCGCCCTTGTATAAACCCTCTATATACTCCTTCCACCTTTCTGCCTTCCCTTCTTTGCTTAGAACTGGGTTGCCATCTGAGCTCTTGATATTCATACAAGTGGTTCTCTTCTCTCCAAAGGTCTCTTTAATTTTCCTGTAGGCAGTATCTATCTTACCCCTAGTGAAACAAGCCTCTACATCCTTACATTTGTCCTCTAGCCATCCCTGCTTATCCATTTTGCACTTTCTGTCGATCTCATTTTTGAGACGTTTGTATTCCCTTTTGCCTGCTTCATTTACTGCATTTTTATATTTTCTCCTTTCATCAATTAAATTCAATATTTCTTCTGTTACCCAAGGATTTCTATTAGCCCTCGTCTTTTTACCTACTTGATCCTCTGCTGCCTTCACTACTTCATCCCTCAGAGCTACCCATTCTTCTTCTACTGTATTTCTTTCCCCCATTCCTGTCAATTGTTCCCTTATGCTCTCCCTGAAACTCTCTACAACCTCTGGTTCTTTCAGTTTATCCAGGTCCCATCTCCTTAAATTCCCACCTTTTTGCAGTTTCTTCAGTTTCAATCTGCAGTTCATAACCAATAGATTGTGGTCAGAATCCACATCTGCCCCTGGAAATGTCTTACAATTTAAAACCTGGTTCCTAAATCTCTGTCTTACCATTATATAATCTATCTGATACCTATTAGTATCTCCAGGATTCTTCCAGGTATACAACCTTCTTTTATGATTCTTGAACCAAGTGTTAGCTATGATTAAGTTATGCTCTGTGCAAAATTCTACAAGGCGGCTTCCTCTTTCATTTCTTCCCCCCAATCCATATTCACCTACTATGTTTCCTTCTCTCCCTTTTCCTACTGACGAATTCCAGTCACCCATGACTATTAAATTTTCGTCTCCCTTCACTACCTGAATAATTTCTTTTATCTCGTCATACATTTCATCAATTTCTTCATCATCTGCAGAGCTAGTTGGCATATAAACTTGTACTACTGTAGTAGGCATGGGCTTTGTGTCTATCTTGGCCACAATAATGCGTTCACTATGCTGTTTGTAGTAGCTAACCCGCACTCCTATTTTTTTATTCATTATTAAACCTACTCCTGCATTACCCCTATTTGATTTTGTATTTATAACCTTGTAATCACCTGACCAAAAGTCTTGTTCCTCCTGCCACCAAACTTCACTAATTCCCACTATATCTAACTTTAACCTATCCATTTCCCTTTTTAAATTTTCTAACCGACCTACCCGATTAAGGGATCTGACATTCCACGCTCCGATCCGTAGAATGCCAGTTTTCTTTCTCCTGATAACGACGTCCTCTTGAGTAGTCCCCGCCCGGAGATCCGAATGGGGGACTATTTTACCTCCGGAATATTTTACCCAAGAGGACGCCATCATCATTTAATCATACAGTAAAGCTGCATGTCCTCGGGAAAAATTACGGCTGTAGTTTCCCCTTGCTTTCAGCCGTTCGCAGTACCAGAACAGCAAGGCCGTTTTGGTTAATGTTACAAGGCCAGATCAGTCAATCATCCAGACTGTTGCCCGTGCAACTACTGAAAAGGCTGCTGCCCCTCCTCAGGAACCACATGTTTGTCTGGCCTCTCAACAGATACCCCTCCGTTGTGGTTGCACCTACGGTACGGCCATCTGTATCGCTGAGGCACGCAAGCCTCCCCACCAACGGCAAGGTCCATGGTTCATACCTATACTTCTTTTAGTTTGGTATCTCAGTGCTGTTGTTACAAACAGTTTATTACTTCTGTTACCATTTTCCAAACCACTGATCATTTTAGTTGAGTGCAGTAATGTCTGTAAAATCTTTGGTCCTTCATGCTACCGTTAAGTAGTATGTGAGTATGAAGTTATGGCTTCTCGTAATCTCTCCTACCTTCACATCCATAGTTTGTATTACGTAAGTCTCCGCAGTGAACTAGACTTCACCCACTTTCATCACTTTGGAGACAAAAAAAATTAAGCACTAATTATTTCCTTCTCACCCTGTACAGTAAGTCTCCCCTGACCTGTAGTTCTGGGTGACTTTCCTGAAAACTACCCCCTTTTCCGAGACCTCTCCAGTCATTTTCCTTCACCCCTCTTCCTTCCCCTTCAACCCTTCTGCCTGAAGAAGGAGCCACTGGCTCTGAAAGCTTGCCAATTACAACCATCTTTTATGTTTGTGTTCCGCTGCTGCTTGGTGAGTAGATTTTTTATCTGTTCAATTAAATAATTTTATCAATAACTGATTGTTTTTGTTGCTAAATTATGCACTATGCTATTTCTTCTCACTTGCAGTTTAGTAATCACAACCTTCTTTAGGGAATTGTTTCCGTTTTTCTTCCGCTTGTTCAGCTGATGTATTTTACCCCTGGCACCTTCAGAATTTGAAAGAGAGTATTCCAGTTAACGTTGTCAAAAGCTTTCTCTAAGTCTACAAATGCTAGAAACGTAGGTTTGCCTTTTCTTAATCTTTCTTCTAAGATAAGTCGTAAGGTTAGTATTGCCTCACGTGTTCCAACATTTCTACGGAATCCAAACTGATCTTCCCCGAGGTCCGCTTCTACCAGTTTTTCCATTCGTCTATAAAGAATTCGCGTTAGTATTTTGCAGCTGTGACTTATTAAACTGATAGTTCGGTAATTTTCACATCTGTCAACACCTGCTTTCTTTGGTATTGGAATTATTATATTCTTCTTGAAGTCTGTGGGTATTTCGCCTGTCTCATACATCTTGCTCACCAGATGGCAGAGTTTTGTCATGACTGGCTCTCCCAAGGCCATCAGTAGTTCTAATGGAATGTTGTCTACTCCCGGGGCCTTGTTTCGACTCAGGTCTTTCAGTGCTCTGTCAAACTCTTCACGCAGTATCTTATCTCCCATTTCATCTTCATCTACATCCTCTTCCATTTCCATAATATTGTCCTCAAGTACATCGCCCTTGTATAAACCCTCTATATACTCCTTCCACCTTTCTGCCTTCCCTTCTTTGCTTAGAACTGGGTTGCCATCTGAGCTCTTGATATTCATACAAGTGGTTCTCTTCTCTCCAAAGGTCTCTTTAATTTTCCTGTAGGCAGTATCTATCTTACCCCTAGTGAAACAAGCCTCTACATCCTTACATTTGTCCTCTAGCCATCCCTGCTTATCCATTTTGCACTTTCTGTCGATCTCATTTTTGAGACGTTTGTATTCCCTTTTGCCTGCTTCATTTACTGCATTTTTATATTTTCTCCTTTCATCAATTAAATTCAATATTTCTTCTGTTACCCAAGGATTTCTATTAGCCCTCGTCTTTTTACCTACTTGATCCTCTGCTGCCTTCACTACTTCATCCCTCAGAGCTACCCATTCTTCTTCTACTGTATTTCTTTCCCCCATTCCTGTCAATTGTTCCCTTATGCTCTCCCTGAAACTCTCTACAACCTCTGGTTCTTTCAGTTTATCCAGGTCCCATCTCCTTAAATTCCCACCTTTTTGCAGTTTCTTCAGTTTCAATCTGCAGTTCATAACCAATAGATTGTGGTCAGAATCCACATCTGCCCCTGGAAATGTCTTACAATTTAAAACCTGGTTCCTAAATCTCTGTCTTACCATTATATAATCTATCTGATACCTATTAGTATCTCCAGGATTCTTCCAGGTATACAACCTTCTTTTATGATTCTTGAACCAAGTGTTAGCTATGATTAAGTTATGCTCTGTGCAAAATTCTACAAGGCGGCTTCCTCTTTCATTTCTTCCCCCCAATCCATATTCACCTACTATGTTTCCTTCTCTCCCTTTTCCTACTGACGAATTCCAGTCACCCATGACTATTAAATTTTCGTCTCCCTTCACTACCTGAATAATTTCTTTTATCTCGTCATACATTTCATCAATTTCTTCATCATCTGCAGAGCTAGTTGGCATATAAACTTGTACTACTGTAGTAGGCATGGGCTTTGTGTCTATCTTGGCCACAATAATGCGTTCACTATGCTGTTTGTAGTAGCTAACCCGCACTCCTATTTTTTTATTCATTATTAAACCTACTCCTGCATTACCCCTATTTGATTTTGTATTTATAACCTTGTAATCACCTGACCAAAAGTCTTGTTCCTCCTGCCACCAAACTTCACTAATTCCCACTATATCTAACTTTAACCTATCCATTTCCCTTTTTAAATTTTCTAACCGACCTACCCGATTAAGGGATCTGACATTCCACGCTCCGATCCGTAGAATGCCAGTTTTCTTTCTCCTGATAACGACGTCCTCTTGAGTAGTCCCCGCCCGGAGATCCGAATGGGGGACTATTTTACCTCCGGAATATTTTACCCAAGAGGACGCCATCATCATTTAATCATACAGTAAAGCTGCATGTCCTCGGGAAAAATTACGGCTGTAGTTTCCCCTTGCTTTCAGCCGTTCGCAGTACCAGAACAGCAAGGCCGTTTTGGTTAATGTTACAAGGCCAGATCAGTCAATCATCCAGACTGTTGCCCGTGCAACTACTGAAAAGGCTGCTGCCCCTCCTCAGGAACCACATGTTTGTCTGGCCTCTCAACAGATACCCCTCCGTTGTGGTTGCACCTACGGTACGGCCATCTGTATCGCTGAGGCACGCAAGCCTCCCCACCAACGGCAAGGTCCATGGTTCATACCTATACTTCTTTTAGTTTGGTATCTCAGTGCTGTTGTTACAAACAGTTTATTACTTCTGTTACCATTTTCCAAACCACTGATCATTTTAGTTGAGTGCAGTAATGTCTGTAAAATCTTTGGTCCTTCATGCTACCGTTAAGTAGTATGTGAGTATGAAGTTATGGCTTCTCATAATCTCTCCTACCTTCACATCCATAGTTTGTATTACGTAAGTCTCCGCAGTGAACTAGACTTCACCCACTTTCATCACTTTGGAGACAAAAAAAATTAAGCACTAATTATTTCCTTCTCACCCTGTACAGTAAGTCTCCCCTGACCTGTAGTTCTGGGTGACTTTCCTGAAAACTACCCCCTTTTCCGAGACCTCTCCAGTCATTTTCCTTCACCCCTCTTCCTTCCCCTTCAACCCTTCTGCCTGAAGAAGGAGCCACTGGCTCTGAAAGCTTGCCAATTACAACCATCTTTTATGTTTGTGTTCCGCTGCTGCTTGGTGAGTAGATTTTTTATCTGTTCAATTAAATAATTTTATCAATAACTGATTGTTTTTGTTGCTAAATTATGCACTATGCTATTTCTTCTCACTTGCAGTTTAGTAATCACAACCTTCTTTAGGGAATTGTTTCCGTTTTTCTTCCGCTTGTTCAGCTGATGTAGCTAACATGTTTTTAATAATACAAATGATCCTATAATTTATATTACATCAAAAAATGTTCTGTATGTTATACAAATACTGTCGGTACACTTTGTCTTACGTCTGTCATGGTTTCTTACATGCAGTATCTCTTGGTTACCACAATATAACACAGGTAAAAGAAGGATTTCAGAGACAGAAACATATGAATCTAAAATTAGGGATGATAGAAGTGATACTCCTGCTGGAGAAGAAAGAAAAGAAAGGTAAGAATTAGTGTGTTGTGATAGAAGAAATAAAAAAAAACAGAGTCCCACCCCACCCTCTTATACACGATTCTGTCCCTGCCACATTCTTCACCATAACGTCAAAGTACAAAGAATGTTAACACACCCTACACAATGGACTTGCTCTGGTTTCATCTGAACAGGCCCCGAAAAGTGATCCTAACAATGCCCCTATCCATAACCAACAGAGATCAGGTAACACCACATAATAATCATCAGAAGTAATTTAGTCCTAGCTGTCAGTCTTTAGGTTTCTGGTCACTTACAGTATTTCACCACTATCAGAATCATGTATGTACATGGTGCTTTCAAGTTTTTCATCTCTGTCATAAGTACTTCTGTACTCGGTAATTTATAGTACCTTACCTCTCCTATAAAAGGTATACCAAACCCAATCAATATTTATTAGAGGAAACTAAAAAGGCCACATACCAAACAAACTATAGCATCTTTTTAATACATAAATAACACTTGTACATATGAGATGCTACCACGGAACCCACTTACAGCGCAGGTACCTGGGGACTTTGTTTTCTTTACCATACCAATATTACATAAACCATTTCCTTGCCCAGTTTTGTGATCTACTAAACAAACTACTTTTGGATATGTAATTCCCATTATTTTAAATCATCCACAATATCTTGGAAAGAACTTGCTAGCCTCTTTGTTTATATTTGAACTATGGTGATAATCTTCAACCAATACTAACCCATCAATATGGAACACAAGTGTCTGCATACTCTCATTCTAGTTCTTCACTTTTATCTCTGCTTGCTTATGTAAACTTTTACCTAGTATCTCCTGTAGTTTCTCTGTTCCTACCTTCCTTGTAGATGGCCATTTAAATAATTTTAATAGGGATTCTCCACTAAAATTTTTAATTCGTAGCTTTGACAGGAGGTAGTCCTGTTGACAGATGTGGTAGTTCATTTATCATCACTTGATACTCTGCAATCACCTGAGGCCATGTACTATGTTTCTCAGAGCAATATGTTCTGCACAATCATCCAGTTTATTTCATTACTCGGTCACAAGGATTTGAATGTGAGTGGTAATTTCAAACAGCTATATGTTTCACACCTTCCCAGTGCTGATAACCTTGACATTGAGCACCCTAACCCACAAACACAGCACTTTCCCATGCTAGATATTCCTCACGACTATTGCTCATGAACTGTGATCCATTACCTGTTATTAATCATTGTGGTTTCCCTATATCTATAAAATATTGTTTTAAAAAGTTTGTTACTGTAGCTGTTGCTTGTTTAATTTGGTGCAGTTTTATGCATTTCGACCAGCATTCAGTAACGACAAAAATGTGCCCAACCCCTCCTTGACCTTCAAGGCAATTGGCCATAAAAATCTGCTGCAGCTGGTTCACGTAAAGTTTTCAGTATTATCAGCTACAGTTTGTATGGCATATTAATGTTATCCTCTTTAACTCTTTGACATACTTCACAGCATCTCAATACCTTTCTAATTTATCTACTTAGAATCTTAAAATACCAGGTGTACCGGTATGAAATGAGCGTTAAGATACAAATGTGTCGACAGGGAACATTTGTTGTGAATGAGCCTTAATTTTTTTTGTTTTTGTTTGGTTGGTATGACATCTGTCAAAGATATTTAGTATACATCAAGTCATGGAACAAACAACATCATATGTTTTCATCGTGTTAATAATGTCAAATTTTGTACCAGAAAGTGATGATTTGCGGAAAGCATTAATTTTTTGCTTTCATTTGAAAAAAAGTGCTGCAGAGTCGCATCGAATGCTTGTCAAGGCATATGGTGATCATGCTCTATCAGAAGCAACATGCAAAAGACGGTTTCAATGGTTCAGAAATAATGATTCTGATGTAAGAAATGAAGAAGTGGAAGACCACCAAAAAAGTTCGAAGACGCCGAATTGCAAGCAATATTGGATGAAGTTGATACTTTGAGTCAGAAGCAAATGGCAACAATGCTAAATGTTGCACAACAAACAATTTCTGACCGTTTGAAAGCTATGGGAAAGATCCAAAAGTGTGCAAAATGGGTGCCACATGAATTGAATTAAAGACAGACGGAAAACCGAAAAACCATTTGTCAAATTTTGCTTCAAAGACATGAGAGAAAATCAATTTTGCATCGAACTGTTACTGGCGATGAAAAATGGATTTATTTTAAGAATCCTAAACGGGAATAATCATGGGTTAATCTGGGACAGCCATCAACATCGACTGCAAAACCAGATCGATCTGGCAAGAAGATAATGATCTGTGTTTGGTGGGATCAGAAAGGTGTGGTGCATCATGAGCTTCTAAAACCCATTGAAACTGTGAATACTAATCACTACAGACAACAAATGATCAATTTGAACTATGCATTGATTGAAAAAAGACCAGAATGGGCCAGAAGACATGGCAAAGTAATTTTTGCAACGACAATGCACCAGCACACAAAGCAAAACTGGTTCAGGATACAATCAAAACACTTGGCTGGGAGCTGCTACCCCACCCGGCATATTCACCAGACTTGGCCCCTTCCGACTATCATTTGTTTTCATCAATGGGACACGCATTGACTGAGGAACACTTCGATTCCTACGAAGAAGTCGAAAATTGGTTGTCTGATTGGTTTGCTTCAAAAGACGAACATTTCTATTGGTGTGGTGTCCACAAATTTCCAGAAAGGTGGTCAAAATGTATAGAAAGCAATGGTCAGTACTTTGAATAAAATGTTTTAACTTTTCAATTCAAAATTAGTGTTTCATTTTCACAAAAAGACACTCATTTCATACCGGTACACCTGGTAATAGGATTTCTTCATATGTAGCATATATTTACACATTCCAAAATCCTCATATTATTTATGGATAAACCATACTAAATTGTTTTCTACTATTTGTGCAATACATAATTTCCAAGGGGGTCTATATTCCCCTCCAGACTAAAGCACCTTCTCTTACTGTCAACTGAGATTTCTCATCTCACAATAACAATATTGCTCATATTGCAGCAACTTTTCTCTAAATTATTCATCTATCCTTACATCATGCTTTATTCTTAAGGCTAACCTTCTTTGCTCATTGCTGGTGTAACTCAAAGCTAGGAAATTTATTGAGGAAATAACATCTGCTCCCTTGGTCCTCGTCATTTCCTTCATCCCTAATGGTAGGTGTGACAACGCATCCAGTACTTTATTTTACACCCTTCTTATGAAGTTAATCTCTATTTGAAATTTGTGGAGAAATAATAACAATCGCATTAATCAGCCATGCAGTAACCTACTTTCCATAAAGAATGCTCACATTTGATGATCCTTATGTATAATTATCTTAGAGCCCCAAATTAAATTTTGAAATTTCTGTCTGCTCCACACAATAGCTAGTAGATCCTTCTCAGTTGTTGTATGTCTGAGTTACCAATTTCAAAGATTCTTTATTATGGGATGTTTTAATATTTGCACATTCACTACAGCTTGCTAAATATTTTGAAAAGCCTCTGATGCCCCTAGGTTCACACCCAAATAGATCTCTACTTTAACAGTGACAGCAGCCTAGCATTGTTCATGTTGTTGTTGTTGTGGTCTTTAGTCCTGAGACTGGTTTGATGCAGCTCTCCATGCTACTCTATCTTGTGTAAGCTTCTTCATCTCCCAGTACTTACTGCAACCTACATCCTTCTGAATCTGCTTAGTGTATTCATCTCTTGGTCTCCCTCTACGATTTTTACCCTCCACGCTGTCCTCCAATGCTAAAATTGTGATCCCTTGATTCCGCAGAACATGTCCTACCAACCGGTCCCTTCTTCTTGTCAAGTTGTGCCACAAACTCCTCTTCTCCCGAATTCTATTCAATACCTCCTCATTAGTTATGTGATCTACCCATCTAATCTTCAGAGTCTTGAAAGGAGGATATAAGATGTTCATAGGTTGACCTTATATACAGTGACGGTAAAATTCAGCCAGTCCTAGGAAAGAACACATTTGGTTCACTTTTTTTTTTTTTTTGGTTCTGGACTGTTGTTTAACTGCATGATGGTGATACCCTTTTTGTAAAATTTTTGTAAAGTTTTGGTTAGTAATGCGCAATACCAATCCAATGTATCTGATACTAGCAAGTTATTTTCCATTTAAATGATTAATTCCTGCAATAAATCTTTACCTAAACCTTCATGCACTGCCATTGTGAACACTGAGACTGAGATGTTTACCACAAAAGGCAGTACTCTAAACTGATATGACCCTCCATCAAATAAAAATGCAAAAGACTTTCATGCATTCTCATCCAGGTTTACCTGCTAGTTAAATTCATAGAGCTTTAATACCTCCCCTGTTCAAATGTAGCTAACAACTCGGCAGTACAGACAGGTCTGTTTCTACATGTTTATTAAGTGTATGTGCATATAATACCATGTGCACGCCTCCTGTATCTTTTCATACTACTAATAAGGGATTGTTATATACATTTAAACTTCTTTCTGTTACTCTCTTTTCCACTATCCTATTTATCTGTACTTGTGCTGCAGGTCTTAAACTTAAGGGAATGGGATAGGTTTACAAAAGAATAGTAAATTATCTTTTATTTTAAGCTGGCAAACATGTTTGCCATTAACTACTGATTTATCAGGGAATACATTACTATACTTTAACAGGATACTATATAAATAATGCCTTTGTCCTGCAGTTAAAAGGCTGGTTTCATAAGCTTCGATCCATATCTGTTCTTCGAATCCACTGAAATTAATTACTGACTCCTCTTTGCTCCGTACTTGGGCTGTAGCAACTAAATACATGTTATCTAATAATACATTTTGCTTATTTGCTATGTGATATATCTTACACGGTACTACATAATCAGAATCTTCATCTTTCCCATACAATATAACATCAAAGTCAAACTTCACTTTGTTTGTTAAAAATCAATAGATACCTAGAAGTATTTAAAAATTTATGTTTGAAACCACTAATAAAGTCTGCACGAACTTAAACTTATTTATACCTAAGGCTAACTATGTTTCTTCTTTAATCAACTTTCCTTTATTCCTGATTATTTTAGTAATATAGGCTCCATACACTGGTAATATAAGACAAGGATTCTTATTTCTAATTGTCTCTAAGAAATTCTGGGGCACAGGAGATACTTTGTGCCCTGAGTTGATGTAAATGCCTACCTTCTTTCCCCTTTACATTTCCTATTACTACAGGTTTTGTTTGTACTTCCACTAATACTTCATTTTCTTCCAGTAACCTTTCCAGTGTACGAATAGTTTGTGTGAAAGCAATCAGTTTCTCTACGTAAGGGTCTATAGCTATATTGTTACATCCTGGATTCGGGCCCATGTTTCAGCATGTTTCCCATCACCATAATAATACCATGCCTTGGTTAGGAAAGATACATTATAATTTACATTATCATTGACAGCATTTTCAGAAATGGAGGCAATTCCTGGGGACTGCATGTTCTTTTGCCCACAGTCTCTTTGATTCACTTTATTCCCATTTTTTTGTCAAGTTACTTTCCTTTTTTTTATGAGTTTGTTTGGATAACAGTTGGTCTCATTAGTGTAGCTTATATGATTTTTCAAAGAATGGAAAATCCAGGCTGGACTGTAACAATATTAGATATTGTGCCTATCTGTGACTCCCAGTGTCTCTGCTATATGGTACGTTACATAATGTTTACCTTTATGTGTAATCAACTCCTTCCGTATTTAGTGTCAAGACCCTCAACAAAAGTTAGAAAATCATTAACATTTGTCCACCTGTGATACCAGATATCTTTCCTAACATAATATGAAAGTCTACAGACTAATACTTTTACAAGATGGGTCTTTTCTAAGGGGCTATTAAAATATTTTGACCTAGTAAGATGCCACTCACTATACTCATTGCTTTTCCATGAACTGTTATAATACTTTGGATCTAATAGTTCTAATGTCTATTTTTCTGTTTGACTGTCAAACATTGTTTCTTTTAATTTATTTTTTGAAAATTGTCCAATGATTCTAATTTCTCCAAATGGGCAATTCTCCCCATTCTATGGTCACCAGGAACAGCCTTGAAACATGGATAGGATGAACTTTGCCATCAGGTTTGAATTTACGAAACTGTTTTGATGAATGCATTGCTATTCTGAACTGAAGTTTTATTTTTCTTGTACTTTCTGGTCCACAAATTCCTGAAGCCATTCCTCCAAACTAGTCAATGTGTTCTGAGCACTCAGTGTTTTGTTGAACTCTGTACACTGCTCTACCATGTCTGCTCATCCTCAAACATCTGAGTTTTGATCATTTAATGCCGTAAGTCCCTCATGTATCTCTTTAAACTCCTGATTCACTTCATTTCTCACTAGGTCATACATTTTATTTACTTCATTCTGTAACTCCATAGGCAAATTTGAAATATTATCAGTTGTATATTAATGCTACTCTGTCTTAATGTTTTTAATCTCAGTGATCAACACCTCCAATTTTGCAAATATAGCTGTTACATTTCCTTCCATGCTTCAGATGACCACAGGTATAAAATACTGACCCAAATAAATACTTAGTTTCTAAAAATATTTGAATAACGACATTTCATATCTATGCCTCTACAACCATTCAATTCTTTGGGAGTTTAAACAAAAATTAAGTGTACAAAATCTCAGTTCTGGGATGAGTACGGCATGCTATGTTGTGATCAGCGCCATGTTGATCTGCTGCACTGTGGATGATGCACCAAGATGAGCCACTGTCATGTCAATCATCAGCTGCTGTTTTGGCATCATGGACTGCTAAGTTGGTTGTAGCACTCTGACCCAAGACAGGAAATCTTCTTAGTCAAATGATAAAATCTTCTCGTATTTCCTTGTCTAATTTGACTTGAACACTCTTGTATATGCTGTTGTTGTCAGAGATGCTATGGACAACAAAGTATAACCTCAAACTATCCTCTGCAATTTAATTTCCTTACATTCTTTATTTAGAAAGTTTATGAAGTTACTGTTCTCCTTATAATTCAGTTTATTATGCCACACCACATGTGCCTCACTCTTCTCTACTGTTTGTTGTTGATGTTGGTTGTCCTTGATTCAAAATGGTTCAAATGGCTCTGAGCACTATGGGACTTAACATATGAGGTCATCAGTCCCCTAGAACTTAGAACTACTTAAACCTAACTAACCTAAGGATGTCACATACATCCATGCCCAAGGCAGGATTCGAGCCTGCGACCATAGCGGTCGCGAGGTTCCAGACTGAAGCGTCTAGAGCCACTCGGCCACAACGGCCGGTGGTTGTCCTTGGAAATGATGTATTTTCCCAAGTTATCTTGAAGAAATTTGTGTAAAATGTTCATATCACCTCCTTCTTTAGCACTGCTGATCCACGTCCTGCCACGACTGCCACAATGAAATGCAATGTCGATGGTATTGTGGTATGGTATCAGTGTTACATTTCCTCAGTGTAATCTACAATCCTTTTGACATTCAATGTTAGTAAATTTATTTAGTAAATTTCACTTGGTCACCTATCTTAAGGTTGCCTGAGGTGGCCCTGCTGGTCCATTCCTCCTAATTGTGTTAAAGAAGTCTTCATTGGACTTCATCTCCTTGTGCTTCGATGGGTGCTGAAGGAGAGTGTTAAGAGCATTACAAGCTACTTAAATGATGTTAATGACTGAATTTTAACCTTCTATACTAAAACCTTCTCTTACAAAAACAGTTTTGTATACAAAGTGGGCTGCCTGACCTCTTTACACTTATGTTGCTTGGACAAGGTCAAGACAAGAAGTTTATCTACACAAGCCAATTTGACAGTCATTGGTCACTGCATCCACTGCAGCCATGGCCTTTCTTTCTATTTCAACTTATCTTCTAAACTTATTCAAGCCATGATGCCAAGGAACCAATGCCCCTCTCAGCAGGGGAGATGCCCACTTGCTGTCCCACCTTGTAGATGTGATATTGATATAGGTTCACAATGTTCTCCCACCTGCACATATCATTCTAATATCTCCCACAGTGTGATGTCCTGTCATGTACTATTAAACATTACAAACATCTTTAGTCATCACGAAAGCCTGGATGGGCGAACGGAGGGCAAAGCCAGCCACTGAAGTGTAAATAGGAGTGTAAGAGAAGAGGAAAATAGTATAATGTTATTTTAAGTGAATTACAGATCTAGCAGCTGCCGAGGGTTTGGAAGGCCAATCTCCCTAAAGGGGTGAAGTGATATAACACCATCAGAGTTTGCAACCCACTGACAGGCATAGAGACAACCTGCCTGCAAAATCCTGGAGCCAGATGCCAAAATATTTCTGGTGCTGTACTCTGCAATACCGTGAATCTGCCACAGTGTTGGTGCAGATTTCCATAAGGCATGTTACAACATTGTGCTTCCATGGCCATCCAAGTGACCAGATGCAGACTCCTGTGACAACATGGTGGGGCAAAGTGACTATAGAGACTCGCCATTCTGCTCTTAGCAGCACTGGTTTTCATACTATAACTGGTTACGAGGTTTCTGACTTCAGCACAACTGTCTACACACCAGCCGATGGTCTTATGTGGACAAAGAAGCTTCACCTCCGCCTAGCAGCATCACCAGCTTAGTTGCTGGTCTACAAGCTACTGTTAGACCTGATGTTTCCAACTGGTCCTACCAAGGTAAGCCTGCTTCTAGATTGTCTTTGTTGGGCACTCCAGACAACTCCAAGGGACCTGGGTCTGGTGCTGGTCACCTGCACGCTGGGCCCACTGCTCACAGTCACTGAGGTGCAAGCCTGCCAGCCACTGGAGGTACCTTCCTTATGTTAGCACAGCCTACGCACTGACTACGGTCTTTCAATGATGCAGCACTGTTGTGTAATATGCAAACACACTGCTAGAAGCCATGTATGCCACTGGGAGTTATTCTCAGATAGCACTTGCTGCCTCAGTGACCACGCACGCCACCAAGACACTGTCAGCAACCACTGTAAGGAGCCTTCCAGAATAAAGGAGAATAAAGAATATTATTGCTAACTGAGCTCTCCTGATGATTCAGCAATCACAATAGTACATGCAGAATGCAACCTCCCCCCCCCCCCCCCCCCAAGCCCTTGTCCTACCTCTCTCTCTCTCTCTCTCTCTCTCTCTCTCACACACACACACACACACACACACACACAAGAAAAGAAAATCGCTCACATACCCTTCAAGGGTACAAGCGATCATCTTGGCTAATAGTGGTGTCTGCATTGCCAGTACCGTTACATTGTATACAAAATAGAAATAACATGGATGTACAAAACAGTTAATGCATTAAACAAATTTCTCTCAAGTAATATGTCATGGTTGTGGACCCTGTTGCAACTAAATTATTGGACAGTAAACACAGCAGCAGATACATGTAAAGAAACAATTTCTAAAACATTTTCTTCTGTTCTCCAATTTGACAGCTGAACTAGCTGACTTTTTTAATTTCATTCATTTATTCCTCCAAGCATTGTATTCCAAAATCATACTATGGAGAGCTGTGAAATCAGGCACACATAATAGGAAAAATAAGTCGAGAGGGCGTGAGAAGATCCCTTGCAGTGCTGTTGCTAACCTTCAACTGTGAAGTGCAAAAGGTTACAGGCAGAAACACTAGCTGTCTACAGGGTTGTGACAGCAGTGAGGCATTTCCACTGAGACATTTGCAAAATCGCATTATGTTACTGGTTGAGGTAGGCCCATGAAGCTGCTGTGTCCAACCCACAACAGTTAGGGTACAACACAACACTGATCCAACAGTTAATGCTAACCTACTTATAATGGCAAAATAAGTCTAAGAATTCCTAGGTCCTTGTGTGGGCTTCTGCAAGTTTTTCTGTCATCCATTTTACAACATATTGTTACTACACACTCTGCATAATAATACATTTTTGATCTTAGCTGCACTTCCCCAGATGGTTGCACCACAGGACAATTTAAGTGATTGTATGCAAAGAATATTCACAACCCCATCTACAGGTCTATATAATGAGAGAGATTTCAAAGTGCAAAGTGGGCAGAACTGAGCTGTTTGGTTAAGTTATTCACATGCTAGTACCACCTCAGTTAATATAGATCTGAATGTCTAGAAACTCCACTCATGGAGTATTATTAGACTCTGCCCATCCAATCACTACGTCTGATACCTGGAGGTCATTTGATTTGTTTGTGTTATGACCTGATGAAATTTCAATCATGCTGTCATAACAGGAGGTTCTTTGATTGCTTTGGGGGATGAAATCCTTATTTGTGTGCATGATTTTTTATTATTGTACATATTTTAATACTTTAATTTAGCGTTATAAAATCTAAGTTGCAGATACCTTAATATGAAATTGATTAGTACTGTTTACATACTACCACAGAATCTAGCCACAACAAATTTTTAAAATGGACTCGTTCCATATCCTGTCGTATATTCTCAATATGGATTAAAGAACACAAATTAAATAAATCAAATTTCTTGAAGAGTCCTCCAAAGTCCCAAATGAATCTTTTACTTATGCTAAAATAGGAACAAGCCAAGCACTGAAATATGCAGAGGAAATTCTTTAATGCTCTATCACTTTAATTTCCTATGCGGAATGTTATGATCTACACAACTGAAGGCCATGGAAAGATCACAGGAAGTTCTAACAGGAGGTCTGTTATTAGACATTAACTGGTTATCTGCAGTTTTATGAAAGTGTGTTACTCCTGCTTCTTCAGTCTGTCAGGAAATATACCTTGAGTGATTGCAAAAATAATTCGGGTATGATGCTACTGATGTAAGGTTACTGTAGTAAGCTATCTATGTCTTTGGAGTTATTTGGATTATGTTGAGAGTTGAATTAAAGTTAGCATACAGAATGGAGTGATGCAGTGGTTGGAAATTAGAACAGCAACCAAAGGACTATGTACATAAGAAGGAGAAAAGAATAGGGATGTATTAATAACCATTTGTCATCAGAAATATGTGTTTAGTGAAATAAAGTTTTGATTTAACGTTTGTTTTCTCATAGTTTATGGTTTTTTATTATCAAAGCAATAATGAGTGAGATGGCGCATTTTAATTCAGTGCTTGCTTTCCATGCATCAGTGCCTTATAAGTGGTGATGAGTTATCACGACAATCATTGGTGAAGAAGAATGTGAGAGAGAACAAACTGAAACAACAGTATCAAAATCAAAAGTGATGGTGATGGAGTATAACTATGTCCAACGGGAGGCATGAGAGTACATATTGTTGAGCAGCAAGAAGGAACCAGCATAGTGAATCACATCACCAGAATGAAATGTTCACAGAACAGTGAAGTGAAAAATGAGATGGATGTATTTACATGTTCAACTATGACAGAATGCCATGGAGCACTTTTCAACAGTGCAGAAGTCACCACGGCTTCGCAATCACTGCAGTTCAGGACAACAAGTGTTGCAAGGAGTAATGACACCATTTTGTCAAGCTCTTCTGCAGTACAGTTATTATGGGAAAGATTGTATTTTCAAGTGTGAAATAGTGTGTGAAGATTTTAATTAATTGTGTTGGGACAGTACCTTGGGTATTTATGGAAGCTGGGTGATAATTTTTATGATTGAATTATTGCAAATTATTTATTGTAACTGAACAGCAGAAATATTTAGCAGGATAAATAAGGAACAGGATGGTAACAAAATGAAACAAGGGAACACAGACCATAGCAGAAGTATGCAAGAAATGTAAGGAATTCTATAACGAAATGGAAACAGTGAGAAATGAAATTGACAAAATCAATAACAAGAGTAAAAAAGCAGTACAGAAATGCATCAAAAAGAAATGAAAGACACAGTCAAGTGGTTTACACAGTGAAACCATACTTGCAAAGTGTCATGACCCTTTGTTAAGTAATGCTGACGCATTCGATCAGAAACGCATGATCCTCCACATCAAATTATTAGCAAACTTCAGAGGAGGTTACCCTACTAGTCCAGTTGGGTAGGGGAGGAAAAGATCAATTTTGTATGAAGGAATGCAGTAGTGAAGTACATGCTCAAAAAAATTACAGTACATAGCTACACAAATTCTGAGGCAGCATTCCTGGAAGAAGACTGCTCAGAAGAAAAAACAGTCTTATTTATAAAACTGACTTTAGTGAGTGGACCAAAATATGGTGAGACATAAACAGAGGGAAAGCATGGCAACAAAAGGAGAGCACAGCATGATCAAGATGTGAAAGAAGAACAGAACAAAAGACCTGTGCCTGTCTGGAAACTATTGAATATGTATAATGGGCATTCAACAAGGAATGCAACACTTTTTTCTCTGAAAGCGAGTTGGTTTTATTCAGGATTCCCCACTCTTTTGGCTACATAACTGTATTTTTTTAACATAATCTCCTTTCAATGTGACGGCCTTACGCCACCTTGCTGAGGGGGCTTGTATGCCCAGACAGTACCACTCTTCTTGTCAACATCAGGATCAGTATCTTGCTGCATCAATAACCCCCCTCCCCATCATTTATGTACTGCTTACTGCAGAGTGCATCCTTCATTGAGCCAAACATCTGGAAGTTGTAAGGTGTGAGATCCAGACTTTATGGTGGATGAGGAAGGACAGTCCAATGAACATTTGTGACCTCCTCTTGGGTGCATAGACTTGTGTGAGGTCTTGTGTTGTCATGGAGAAAGAGAAGTTCATTTGCATTTTTGGGTGGCTGACTCACTGAAATTGTTTCTTCAATTTCCCGAAGGTGAAGGAGGAGTCACAGCTGTGAGCAGCAAGCTAACACATGGGAGATTGGACAGGTGTGTGTGACCTTGTTGCAGTGATGATAGATGTGTCACCCAATGAATCACCACACTTTTGTCACGCCAGGTCTCCGTAGACACTCTGCAAACACCTATGAACATCTGCAATGCACTGATTTTCACCAAAAGAAACTTACTGACAGCTCTCTACTTTGAATGCACCTCTGTTACAGCTGCCATTTTGAAGACTATATATGGTGCCACCACCTATCAAACTTCATGAAACTATGCTGAGGCAGTAATATTCCAAGAGTCCCACAGCAAATTCCACATATTTTTCAACCGAAACTGACTAAGAAATATGTTGCATTACTTATTAAAACACCCTTTGTATCACAGAAGAAAAGATGCAACATATTTTATGGTGTGAAAAGGGACAGAAAAAGAAGAAAAAGACAAACTACGAACCTCATCACAGAGCAGTAAAAACCAGAACATAGTTATGTTCCATAAAAACTTCATGGGCACGAATGAGTTCACTAACTTTCAAAATGGTAGTTGCAATAAAAGGGAATTTGGCATGCAGAAATGTTGGGTCAAAAACGACTGCATCTTAGAAAGTAATCACGCAGAAGCAAGAACGAATAACGAATGGGTGACACACCAGGCCCGCCCCCCTCCAAGCAGTGAGCTGCACCAGGGCCAACATCAACACTGCACAGATATGTGATGAGCCACCAGGCATTATTTGTGTGTGTGTGCACGAGGGTCTCCTCAGCCATGCTTGTGGCACTGGTTGACATGCACGAGACTGACCTTGGTGCACTTGCGTAGCGTCAGCTGGAAATGTTCATCAATAAATATTAAGCTCCAGTAGTGCGGTGCAAACATGCACACACCATACCACAACAGACACCAAGACATGTTATTAACCAGAAAAAAAAAAAACAATGAATAAAAAGTAAGTCATGTAGTGTGGTTGCCCGTGAGACCCCTAAGGGCAGGTTCAGCCACCTAATTGGAAAGGCTTTCCTAATCCTTTGTGCATACTGGTATCTTTCCTTTCCAAAGTGTGAAAGCTGTGTGGTATATGTACCTGATATATGCAAGTCACTATAATGTGTGTGTGTGTGTGCGTTTGTGTTTAATGCAGTGTCATGTTTTTTGGATGATGATGAGAGAAGGAAAAGGGTAAAACCTTGTGCCAGCACACAACCTAGTCCTCTCGAATAGCATGAAAGGAACCGCCAAGCTTAAGGTCCCCACCTGATGGATAAATCACCATCAACAGTGTCACATGTCCTCACTCATGAAACATTGCAGAGGGGTTCAGAATTTAATTTAGGACATAGGTGCAAAGTCTAATGATCCAGAACTTTATGTCATTAACCCTCCTCCCTTTGCTGGAAAGGCAAAGGGAAAACTGCCAATAGTACATGGTGTACTCATGCGGTTACCCATTTAAGTACCAGGCACACACGATGTTGTGTAACTTTGGTGATCTGACCAGGACCAGTGAATTCAACTGGCCAAGAAAGTAGCTGACAAAGAGTGATTCTGTGTGAGTGAACGTGAAATGTAAAGTGTTTATCAACTATTGTTTTGCTTGTTTGTTTTTCTTATTTTTCAGCAGATTATTGTAACAACAGTGTTCATACAGAGGATGTAGTAATGAAAAATTAAGATTACTTAGTTTTAGTATGTTGCAATTCTGAAGATGCAATAGGTTCCTACTTTCCATACTATGAGTTAAATATTTGTACAACTGACTGATCATCAAAGTAGTATGTCACATCAGCTTGTTTTGTTTAGTGATTAATCTCAATTTCATTAGGTAATTCAATTTAGTGGGTGAAGGGACACTGACTTTTGTGTACTGGATTCATCTATTTGATACATTTATATATGTATAATGATCTTAAGGTGTTATATGATGACTGGGAAAATGTAAGTGACAGACAAGTGTCACTATGATACCATAACAGTGGTGCATGACTGAGAGTAATTCATTAACAATATATTAATTTGTGAGATTTATATTTTCATGGCCTGAAGGGTTTTTCTTGTTTTCCTTTCATTTTCCAAAGTTTGGTATAAATATGGAAGATGATTTAGTGGGAAAATGTAGTAAGCTACATGTGTCTCTGGATTTCTTTCAATTATGTTGAGAATGGAGTCGAGGCTAGAGTACAAATAATGCCATTGTCGGAAGTTGGAATAGTAGCCACACTGCTACGTGCATAAGAAGCAGAAAAGTGTATGTTTGTCATCAGAAATAAGTGCTGAGTGATATAAGAAGTTTTGATTTAACTATTATTTTCTAAAAGTTTATGGTTCTGATTATCAAAGTAATAAATTAGTGACATGGCACATGATTCAGTATTTGTCCCCCCCCCCCCCTCCCCTCCCCCGTCTCACACACACACACACACACACACACACATAGACCAATATATTACATAGTCAGTATAAGATTTTAGTACTTTGGTTTAAAAATCCTGTTTTCTGCATACCCTATCCTCTCTTTTTTCATGCTGAAGTACTGCAGTTTTTTTTTTTTTTATTTATTTTTTGTGACAACATATTTCAGTGAATACTGTATGTCATATAAGGAGTTCTGATAGTGCAAACATATATTACCTGTATACTAAAGTCATTCCTATTTCCAGAGGTTCTGCTCTACACAACCTCTCTTCCAGCTCACTTGCTGTGATATCATCTAAGTACACCGACTCACTGCCAATTATTTCCTTCCTTGTTGTTTTTATGTGTTTTACCTGTGTTTATAAAGCTGATATTAATAAATCTGTAACATAATATTACATGCTTGTTATTCTGCTACATAAAAAGGACAACCTTACTATACAGGGGGTCAATGGTAAGTGTCTACACCACGGCACATCGCTGTAGGTGAAGTCGAGATGAACAAATTAATATAGACCACTTGTTATCTATCAAACCAGGAATCAGTATGAAACTAACTATAAAACCTAAGCTACAGCTCATCTGCATTGCACCAGATTTTGCTTAAAATCAATCCTGAATATTAAAAACCACTTAGTCTTGCACTTACAAAATATAAAATTGACCTTTGTGTAAATTTTACCCCAAAGTATTGTGAGTTTTAACAGCAATGAATTAACAACACGATATTTTTTGTTTTTCTGGCCTTCTTACAACAAAACTACTGTGCCTGTAATGGTTCTTACAAAAACTTTTAAATTAATAATATTAAAGAAATAGTTGATTACGTAGGTGGCATAAGAGAGTGAAAGGATATTGAAAACCTAGTGCAGTGCCCATTTGCTGCAACTTAAGTGGCTTTTGCAGGCCAATTTGAGGTTGTTTTCTGGCTTCATACATCACAAGTCAAATTGTCAAATAATGGAAACTCCAGTTTGAAATATCAACAATATAAGGAACAGATAAATTGCTACTCACTGTAAAGATGACACATTGAGTTGCAAGCATGCACAACAAAAAGACAGTTATGCATTTAGTTTTCAGCCAAAGTCTTCTTCAGAAAATGAAAAGTACACACATTCATTCATACAAGGAAGCACACCTCATGCGCACATGACCAGCATCTCTGACGTCTCAGGCCAGAATGCAACTGTCACATAGAACAGAAGCAACAGTCTGGAAGTGGCACGGAAGGGGAAGTGAGAGCATGGCATGGGTAGGAGGAGAGAAGAGCCCTGTCTGGGGGAGCGTGCAGGGACTAAACTGCTAACAGACACAATGTTGGGAGGCAGTGGCTCATGGAGGTGGAGATTGGGGGGGGGGGGGGGGGGGGGGGGGGGCAGGGGAAACAGGGAGCAAAAAAGGAGAGGAGTGAGAAAGGGGAAAGATTAGCAGATATCGGCACAAAAAGAGGGTGAGGGGATAAGAACATAAGGAACTGTTGGGTGGAAGGTGTGGGGAGAGTAGGTTGAGGTCGGGATAATTTCGATAGTGGAGAATGTGCTGTAAGGATTACTCCAAACTGTGCAGCTCAGAAAAGCTGGTGGTGGAGGGGAGAACCCAGATGGCCTGGGTTGTGAAGCATCTTGATCTTCCCCTCCACCACCAGCTTTTCAAAATTGTGCAGATAGAAGTTATCTTTACAACACATTCTCTGCCCCTGAAATTATCCCAGCCTCAACCTATGGTAACCTACAGCCCCCAAAACCTCCACCCAACAGTTCCTGACCCCTCTGTCCTATCACCTCCTACATATTCTTGACCCCTCATCCTCTTTGTGTGCTGCCCTGTACCAAAGCACCTGCTTGATTTTCCCCTTCTCTGCTCCTCTTCTTTTATGCTCCACTTTTCTCCTCCCCTATCTTCCCCCCCCCCACCACCACCCTGCAACACAACCTCCCACTGCTGTGTCTATTGGCAGTATAGTCCCTGCATGCTTCACAAGACAGGGCTCTTCTCTCCTCCCCCCTGTACCCTGCTATGACTTCCCCTTTTCTGCCACCTCCAGACTGCTACTTCCCTTCCACATGACAGTTGCATTCTGGTCCAAGCTGCCAGAGATGGTGGGCATGAGTGTGAATGAATGAACGTGTGTGTGGGGGTGGGGGGTTCCTTTTATAATAAAGCTTTGCCCAAAAGGTAAATGTGTAACTGTCTTTTCATTGTGCCTGCCTGCAACTCAAGATGTTATCTTTATGAAAAGTAGCAATGTAAATCAAATTGTTTGTCTCTACTTACCTAACACTGCTGTAGTATAATGTAAACAGTTATTGTTTACAAGATGTATAAAAATACTGATACTGCCAAGATTGACCAACAGCTGCAGAAAACAGCTGACAGAAGATGACATATTGATTGTGTAGCCATTGATCTCTCGAAAGGTTTAATAGAGGAAATCATGTTGTAATGTTAACAAAACTGCAGACGCTGAGGTTTTATTGGAGTGTAGTCTATCAAATGACAATATAGCAACACCACAGAAAACACGGGGATTAAGATGGGGGACTTCATATCGAAGTAATGACTATAGAGAGTAATGTAGCACAAAGCAGTGAATTAGAGCTGCTGCTGCTGCTTTTTATGTATGTAAATGGCATGTGGGATGGTGTAAAATCAGATTCAAGATTGTGTGTTGCTGACAAAGTAGAGTGCAAGGAAATAAATAGCTTAGAAGATTCTTAAGTACTCCAGAAAGGTACAAGATCCTGAGAAATGGGGCGCTGGCAAATGCAGAGAAGAGTCAACTGGTTGCCCTCTCAGATGCCAGTAGTACTTAAGATATGGGAATACACTAGGATTGGATGACATCACAACAGGATTGCAATGACAATACCTGGGTGTAATTCCCAGTGTTAGGGAACTACACTGGGTACTGCAAGTACAATATGTCACATTATGAAGTTGGCATATATGTTTCTGCAAATTTCAATGGCGCTGATAAAGGAAGTGAGTATGTTACAAAGGAGAAAGACTGGCCTTGTATCTCTGCAAATTCCAGTGACAGTAATAAAGGATGCAGGTAATGTTACAAAGGAGAAAGTCTAGATGTCCCTTGTAATATCCCAGTGGGAGCATGCTGCAGGGATATGTGGTCCCCAACAGATACCTGACAAATTAGATAGATGAAACACAGTGGAAGACAGCCAGGAAATCAATTGGAGAATAAAGCATATGTACAAATGTTATCCACCACCTTCTCAACAGCCATATTTTTGGGCAAACAAAAATCATCTACCTTGTCTAAAACAGCTCAGAATACTCTCCGAGTCATTGTAAAAAACAGCTTTTCTTAATATGCAATATGATGATCTCTGAGACAGGTGTAGACTTAAAAAGGGACTATAGATGAGGACGCATAACACAAAAATGGATTAAGCAGTGAGATAAAATAAGCAGAGCAAGTACAGCAACAAAAATGATAAATGTAATAATAAAGACATTTATTCTGACATTCAGAAATAAATATATGGTTCTAAAAACTTATCAATAACTGTAACAACTTTCGGCAGGAACCAGTTAAGATATTTGAAGAAATCATTTATAACTATCAGTAAATCAGCAGTCAACCGCTGATTTCCTAAGATTAACACGAAAGAATTTAGTTACTGTGGCAGTTCTATGAACTGTTAGTTCCCAATTTATTTACAGGTTTGATGCTCTGCGACAAAATGTTATTGCTCTAATCCCTTTCCATAACTGTCAGCATGCAAACACCTGCAGCATTATGTATGTAAAGAACATGTTCTTCCTTCCATGGAGACATGAGTGTGTCCATGCCACCCCTCCACCCTTCATCCCACTAACCGCTCCCCACCCACGTTAAAGAATTATGTAGTATGGAACTGTAAAAGAAGGAAGTTAGTGATCCCAATTCTGTGTCAAGTTATGTATCTCGAATCATAAAAGAAAAACATCAAGAAAAAAATTCGTATAAAAAAGCATTATGCATTTGTATGGCTATCAAACTTCATTATTTTTTAGCTTTAATGTTATTAAATACAAGCATTATCTTAACATCCTACATGTTTAAAGCACTTATACACCATGTTTAAAGCATCTGTACATCAACATCTCAAGAGCCAGAAAGGAGTTATTTTGAAAAAATCTGCATCATCATATGCATGGAACAAACTAAGTAGCCTATTGAGAATGGAGAACATGCCAGGCAATAGAATCAAATTATCAAAATAGGAGTTACCATTGTGGAACTGTTCAGGGAAGATAAAAATTTCAAGGAAACTGTCTGTATTACATGAGAAACTGACAATTTTACATATCAGTATTTAGCAGTGCATTTCACTGCAAAGCTTTAATGTTTTTAGTTATGCGTGTATGGTACATCAAATTTATTTTGTGTTTGTCTTGGTAATGTCTGAGTCTTTCACTTAATCAGCAAAATATTCCTTTCGATACACTACAGTACTTCTAATGAATTTAATTAAAGTTGCATATGCAACCACTGGAATTTGGGCACATTACGAAAGATTTCCTCAATTTATCTCTAAATGAAAAAGCACAATACAAAGTATCATTATCACACACCATTGCTGAATGCTATATAAAAATTAAAATAGAGTTCACATTCTAAGAAAAATGGGAATTTTCAGACAAATGGGAGGGTTTTGATTTTGAGTGCTAAGCAGCAAAGTCTTCATCAACTGTTCTCATATAGTGATACAAGTTGTATAAATTGTTAAAATTAAAAATGAAGACTACATATCTATAAAACCAATCATTATAGTGATCCACATGCATTCACCAGCAGCTCTGATCTTACTGCATTCAGACATTTAAAGACTGATAAAATAATTTAGTGTGTAAATTTGACTGGTTGACTGCAGAATTAACTAGCTGAGCAGCTACCCTAAAACACCTATACATCTCTGTCCAGTCAAGTTTTGGAAGATCTCAGAGGTCACAAAAAATTTAACCGTTTTCTTCCTGTAGTGTCACTGTTGCCTAAAATTGAGGCTACGTCCCTTGGTTAGTCAAAAGCTTTCCTTTTGTCAGCATGTTGAGCATAATATGTTAAAACATGATGCAATGCCTGTTACTCCACAAACATAGCATTCCGATAGGTCCAAATACGGTGATGAGCAAGGACCACTTCATTCTTTTTTGGGGACTGGAAGGAAGTGGACCATGGTCAGATTGTTGGTTTGGCTGACTATGTCTAGTTGCTCGTCACTCTCTGCATCTTACTGTCCCATTAATTGACTGCATTCTTTGTTACCCATGACACTACAGCCAGAGGGGGGACATTAAAGTGAACCATGGTGTCTTCATGGCAAGCTGGTTCCTCTGGTCCTTCAGATACTTTGTTTTCATCAATCAAAATGGGTTCCAGAATCTAGCGGCATACCACTTTTTCTTACCTATGTAATGTCTCACACCCTCTCAATTATCTGCTGTTTACATTTGCTGAATAGCCCCGTAGAACACTAAGGGAATCTAAGCAAACAGGAAACTTCCCTCTGCCTTGCAATCTCATCTGATTCAGTGCCTTCTTGACTGACTAGAGCTCTACACAGTATATTGGAAAGTGTCTTGGTTGGTGTGTTATAATGATACAAGGAAAGGAAAATAATAGAGTACCCAACAATGTCCTCTTGCTTAGACCAACACATAAAAGCCACATGTATTTAATAGTGTATTCCCTAGTGAACAGCCGAAATGCTATTTTCATTTCTGCACTGTATTTTGACAAACAACTCAGTCACCTTCTTCATGTGCTCTGAGCTGTGCTGTTATGTGTACTGCCTAGACTCCAACCAGACTTTGAACTATTGTTGGTCTCATTCCTCTATAAGCAATTGTGAGTTCGAATCCCAAAGCCTGCTACACCCTTTGACACCTATTTTTCAGAGCCCCCACTGATATTCCATGAAATGCTCAGCCTCTCAGTATTTCCCCACTCTGGTGTATGTGATGATCGGTGAGATTTTAATAAATTGACTGCTTGACACCAAGTCTTGTTTAAATGGAAACCATCCCTGATTATTGTGTTTTACATCTTTACTTTAACGGACTCCTCAGTCATAATGTTCTAGAAACTTGATGTTTACACCATGATACCAGTCCCATCAAATTTCATTTCATAATTACATTTGAGACAGTGTTCAGTGACAGCTGATTTTCTTCATTGCTTTAGTCATGTGTGTCACTGATGTTTCTTGCATCTTTTCTTGACTTTTCTAATAGTCTGCCCCACATAAGAAATGCCACGTGAGTGAAGTACACGATGCCATGTTTCCACACGAGTCTAGCATTCTATTTTGGGTATTGTGGCAACATAAGGTACATAAGTAATTCTTGGCTTCTATTTCTCTGTCTCAATCTCAAACTCTTTCTCAGGTGTTTCTGATTTTGAATGCAGTGCACACGATTTAATGAGCTAAGTACCACTGTAATTCATCACCAAGGCTCTCCTTGTCTTGAAAATGTACACACTGTAAGGACCAGTGTCTTTAGCACTGGATTTCTTTGTGATGGATAGTGGTTGCTTGAGGCATGGAGATGTAATCATCATGTGTGAGTTTCCTATGTACACTGTTCCTCTGGCATAAGTTTGGTATTTTCTTGACTAACACTTCAAAGAAGGATAGGATGGATAGAGTTTAACTGCTACAGGAACTCTTCATTATTTTTTTATTATTTTCAAGTGTCCAAACCACATATGTGTCACCCACATATTAGTTCACCACAACAGATGATATCACCACACCATTTGTTTGTTTATAACATTTCTCATTAAGCTGACAATAAACTGACATCAAAACAAGCCCAAAAACCCAAAAATGTCAGTGACATAGTTACCAAATATTTCAGGAGTTAGTTCCAAGGATTCAAAAAGTGAGATTCTTAAAAAGAGGGTGGCTACATAGGAACTGACCATAATATCCATTTCCTGGGGCCACAGTTGACTGAGATGGTGTACAATGTGAGCAGAGTTGAGAATGTAGTGTATGCACTTCATTGAATATCACTGAGAATGCATTTCAGGTATTTTGCCAACTGGTATACAGGTGCACAAACACCACATTCTCAACTCTGCTCACTTTGTACATCAACTCAGTCAATTATAGTTCTGGGAATTGGGTATTAAGATCAATTCCGGTGTAGTCTCCCTCTTTCAAATAGTCCCACTTTCTGAAGCCTCGGAACAAATTGTCACAAAATCTGACAGTTATTTCACTGAGCTTTTTAGGCATGTTCTGATGTCATCTCACTTTCTGTTCAACAAAAATTGTTATGAACAAATTGATAGGGTGGTGATGGTTAGTCCATAATCACCTATTGTAGTAGACATATGAATGGAACACGTTGAAGCAAAGTTACTAGAAGTCAACAAGCTCAAATCTAATTTCTCTATCAATACATGGGTGACACATTTGTGGTGTGGTCAAAGCAAAGAATTGCAACACCCATGAATAGCATTCCGAAGAAATGGATACTCAGAAGGTCAGATTGAAGATCTCAGCTATAAACATTGCTAAGGGACAGTTAATGAGAAATGGAGATATTGCTCGTAAAACATAGTTTGTGATGTGTTTTATTCATATTAGCTGACGTTCCATGGTAAAATGAAAAATGGCATCTTTAGTTTCAGATTCTCACTAATAGCAACTTTGTCAGGATGTGCAAATACAAACATGGGTAAATGCCAGAAATACGGCTTCCAGTACTGGCATCGCATGTGATATTTGTGTCAGGAAAATGCTTTTTGGGGGTGGTTTATAAAAATCTAAGGATGATGTGGGTAAATGTGACTTAGATAAAGATCCTGAATATGTACCAGAATGCATTGCCACTCTATATCAGTCTTCAAATGATTACTGACGTTGTTACACCAGCCACGATATTCATGAATGTAAATGAAAGATTGCAGAAAATCTAAATGAAAGTAATAATCAAATGAACTGAAAATATTAAATCAAAGCACTTTTTCACAGTCAAAGCACGTTTTTCCACTACATTGCAGGTAAATTGGTTGACCACATTTGGTGCACTTTGTAATATCTCTTTATATTCGATGAATTATTCTGATACAATTCTACCCTTGAATGACGTTTACTAAATTTCTATCTTCATATTCGCAGAATCCATGCGCAAAGTAGTTTCATACAGTAGCTATGCCATGAGTGCACAATTATTCTTTGTAGTACTCTCTCTGGTGGTTGTTAGAAAAAAGCTTCCGAGATTGTCTTCGTGCCGATTAGCCTGAGCTTTGTCTGAAGAATTGTAATCTGAGTATTGAGATTTATGGCAAAAGATAACTGATACGAAATTGTACGATTAAAAGGGAAATATATATATAATATGTATTGCCCCTTCATACAAAGGTGTATATTTGACATTTGAGAATTAATGATATTCATCGATATATTGCGTAGTTGTTAATCAGAAGGGAACTTCCGAAAGACTGAATACGAACCTGCATTTAATAATCCAAGAAATGGCTCTGAGCACTATGGGACTTAACATCTATGGTCATCAGTCCCCTAGAACTTAGAACTACTTAAACCTAACTAACCTAAGGACAGCACACAACACCCAGCCATCACGAGGCAGAGAAAATCCCTGACCCCGCCGGGAATCGAACCCGGGAACCCGGGCGTGGGAAGCGAGAACGCTACCGAATAATCCAAGAGCTTCATTATTTCTTCGGAAGGTTAAACTTCATCAAAGCCAAATATCCGCTTGATCTGAGGTTACCCGACTGATTATACAATGTTCCCAAAATTACGAGGCATTTTATTTGTACAGATTAGCAGACGGCCGCAAAGCACGAAACTGCAGAGAAGAAGAATCATCGCCTCATTTCATTCTAACAAGTAAAATTCTGAATCATTTTGAGTGACTGAGTTATGATTGTGTTTCCTATTATGAATGATTGATTGCTCGAATGAATTGAGAACTACACAATTACATAATTACAAAAATAGGAGGAAAAATTACAACTTGTAAACTAATTTCCATTTGTTGGACCCAGGACACTCTGTACAAGTCTTCCTTTTTTCCATTCTGTCACATGGAATGCCTCCAACATGTCATCAGCAAATAAATACTCCCATATTTGAGAAAGAGTAGTCCTTTGAACTAAAATTTGGTTTTTTGGCTGTTAGTCCAGGCATATCTCCTTTCAAGATGTTAAGTTGAGGTGTTTTTCTCACTCTAACAGGCTCAGAACATTCCTACTTGAAATTATTTTTGCCATAAAAGGACTGTGTTTGTTGTGAGGAATTATCGTGGCATAGATCACACCACACTAATCTTCCAATAAAGTATTTTCTTTGCTAGTGTCACTCTCTGTTTCATAATGAGCATCAGTTACCACAAAATCAGTATCAGCATCAGAATCATCAAAAATACTGTAGTCGTTCCCATTTCCCCTCTTCACCTATATCATGTAATTGCTCTTGCACCCAAGTTTAAAAATTCTGATCAGCTTCAACTCTTAAGTCTTCTTAGAAAGCCATTCCATACTATGGCTAAAGAATAAAACGCTATAAAACAACAAAATACAAAAAAAAAATTGAATGCAAATTATGTAGTACTTACAAACATGCAATCAGCTGGACTTGCCTAAATATTACATGTAATGAGAAACATACAGTACTCCAGGCACCCAGTTTCGCACTCAGGTCTACTTTACTGCTAGACTGACAAAGTTAAACTGACTGTTGACAGTTGCTTTACATGTGGCAAGTATTACGAAGAAGATACTGAGCTTTTAAATTTGTACTTTTAAGAGACTTCACAGTAATATTTCATTAACTTGCCTAGCAAGTAAACAGCGCTACATCAATGCTCAGCCATATTAAGTGCACTTAGTTCGCAAATAAACAATGTTAAATACCCATTGACATATTTTTAAGAATAAAATTTTGCATAGTGTTTACTATGTCAAAAATACGTCATTACTCTAGAAATATTTGAAAACAGCAACTTATCTGAATAAATAAATCACAATGCATGTACTTAAAATAAGTTCTTTATGAGATTTTATTGAAACTTTACTGTGCAATTTCTCAAAAAAACCAACCTGTCTCAGAGCATTGTTTACAGCCAAGGTCATCAATTGGGTGGTATAGTGGTTAGAGAGAGAGATAATGTGAATTGTTCAGAACTGACATAGTTATGCTAATGCACGTTTAGCCGGACCAGAAACTGTAAATCCACAAACACACATAGATATAGATGTGTGCAGGTTAAGAAGCACTGTGATTGTTCTGGAACACTGCTTGAAGATTAATTCCTTTGAGTTTTGATGTGTGGCTTGATATTTACCTCATCTCCCCAACTATGTACAAGAATGCTGGCGTGTCTGCATAAGCTATTCTCTCTTCATGTTAACTTCTCCAAAAAGGTGCACTGAAAAATGCAAGTCTTCGTCGCATCATGATGTAGAGATTAAGACATAGCTCGAATAGGAGAATGAAAACTTGCAACTTCTGCATATTACAACATTTAATTAACACAATATTGGGAGAGTGAAAATACATACTTCTTTATCGCACAAGCTCAAAAGACCGACAAACACTGAGACTGGTGAAAAACACAACTGAGGTACATAAACAAGTCGATAGTATAGCTTTCAATTTTCTGTCATCTGACTCGGATATAATCATACCTCCCTAAGATATGTTTGCCACATGGGGACAGTGGGAACAAAAATCATTACAAATATTTATTTATATGAGTAGGCCATTTAAAGAACTCACACAGTGGGCACTGTAGAATGCCTGACAAACAGACTGACATTGAGACAGCAAAAGAAAAGCAGAGAATCACTTATCTATCTTGTGTTCGTGAAATATCCATACACACTGATAGACTCTTATGAAGCATGGCATTAACTGTATTTCACTCCTGTCAATAAACATAAAAAAATCTTCTAAGTTAAATTAAAGGTGATCTAGGTATCTGGAAGCTGGGTGTGTATCACATTCCATGTGAATATAGCATGTCTTAAGTCAGGCAGACCGCTAGTATGGTCAAGTAGAGATTCAGGAATTAAAAGAGCCAAGTAAATCATTCTGTCACCAAGCACAACTTCGAATATAATCATGCAATGAAATAAAAAGAGACTAGTATTAAGGTGAAAACACCGATTTTCTGGCGTAGTGTGATTAACAAGTCTGTAGAAATAAAGGTCTAAACCTAATAAACAGTCATGGAAATTTCAATTTAAATAAGGCTTGCGACCCAGCGCTCACTTTATCAAGCTGTCACTGGCCAGCACATCCACCAGAGGTGGAAAATGCTGAACGTGTATTTGATCGAATTTCAGTGTGGGTTCTGAAAAACAAAAGTGCATTAAAGTGTGTAGTGGGCATCAGTAGTCAAACTCATAATTATCTATATACATTGATTTGAGACCAACAATAATTCACAGTCATGTTGGAGCCCAGTTAGTGAGTACACAACACAACTTGCAGCACCTGAAAAAAATGACTGGCCTGTTCACTGAAAAACAGAGCAAAAATGGAAACATCTCAGCTGTTTACCAGAAAGTACACCATTAATCAGTCACCCTGAGAGATCACATCACTGTGTATTTGTGACACAAAGATAAAATACTGATTAAAAATTCCTTTTTAAAAATAATAGTCTGAGTGCATATCTTTCTGTACTCCGTTTTACCCAAGTTTTGTCTGGGCCTGATAACAATACGTCAAGGATATTTGGTCCATACCTTCTTAAGAACAGGTATTTCTGCTACACTAACTTTCTCAAGGCATTTCTTTGCTCGAATTGGAAATGACTTAGTTGCCTGAAGGTTCTTAAACATCTACTGCACACATTGTTCAACCCCAGTGCTGGAAATTACAAACCTGTGCATAAACCTCACTTTATGTGCATGTTGCACCATGAGATCTAATTGGATGATAAGAAGTGACTCAACAACCACTGCACAAAATACGGGCATGGGATTGGCTCAGTCTACTGCCCACATGGTGGTCTGCATCCAAGATATTAATATAGGAAGATCCAATTGATCTGTCCTATATCAAACTATAGCCTCTTTACATGCAAACTGAGGCTTTATGAAATATGGGTCGGCTGTTTCAATCTGCATCCTCATTTTGCCATTAAGACATTTTATGATGTTTAGTGTCTTGATATATCTAAACTTCGGTTTGCAAAGGTGTGACAGCCATGGTAACCTAGTATCAAAGATGAAGCTCAAGGGTCCTAGTAAGGTTACAAAATATAGAATGAGCCCCATAGTATACACACACGCACACACACTAAACAAAAACAAAAAAAACTGATGTGAATGATTAAAATATACTCACACAGTGTTTTTCTGCAGAGAATTTAAAAGCAACTGTATCAACCAAAATCACCAGTCTACTAAAGATCAGCTTTAGTTGGTGGGTTGTTGTCATGGGGATGGTGGCTCCTTACTGCGGAATAAGCACTATTTAATAAAAAGGGTACGCATCAGAATGCTATGCTGAGGGACACCATTCAGTTGAGGGAATTTGTCAGAGTATGGAGCACTCACTCAATACTGGAAGTACAATTCAGCAAGGGCAAGAGAGGCAAAATGTCCACAAAATCCCAATTCATATGGTTGACAGATGATGTCATCTCTCCATGTGGTATCATATGCTTTTTTTCAGATTGAAGAAGATGCCAATAAATTGCTGTTATCATAGGAATGATGCTTGTACCACTGCTTCTAGCTGGATTAGGTGATCATTGAGAAATGGTATCCCTTAAAATCAGATTGAAAACAGGTGATTAATATCCCGGTTTCAAGAGTTCACACAGGTCATAATCTGCTCAGTAGTCTAACCTACACAGCTTATGAGCACAACATTCCTGTACAACTTGGAGACAACTTAACTCTGGCTTAAGAAGAGATCTCATAATCACTTCCCGACATAAATGTTTGTAGTAACCTTCAACACACATTTTATTACAGAAATAAAAGAGCACTTCCTTCACATTTATGCTTAGTTGTTATGTTTATAGTTCCATGACTCTTCACCATCAGAGAATGGTGAAGCCCCATGATAAAAAGATCTGAATCTTGCTTCTTGGGTGTTCTTTCTGCTCATGGTTTTCCCTTTCTGTGGGGTAGATCCAAATAGGTAAATGGAGATACATTATTTCCAGACTTCATTTTCTGTGCAGAATTCGCCTGCTTACATTTTGTGCTCAACATTGCCCTCACAGCCTTACTAACAACTACATTAGTATCAGCTTTATGGACACAGGTGTATGAGCTAGCACCTGAAGAGGACATTTCCATGAGGCACCTGATATGGTTACTTGTTGCTATATGATAGGAACAATGGAGAATTTTTTCCTCTCTGTTTGGAAGCTGTATTGTGACTCACTGTTCCTGAATCTTCTGTCTCTCTAAAAATCCATTTCAGAGACCATACTGAATGTTTTGCTGAGCATAAGATGGTAAAATGCATGATGAGCATGAATTGTGGTGACCAAATATTTATTTCCCATAGGATGGCTTCCCCTTCCATGCAGGTACTGAGTATCCAAACCTTCAGCACTGAAAGGAATAAATGGGATTTGGAATATATGGATGAAATCTGAGATTAATGTACTTCAGTAGGTGGGTGAGTTAAAGATATGCATGAAGGCAGATATTTTTTGTCTAATTCACTATTCATTCCTTTCAGAATGTTCTTCACCTCATTTACATCTTCATTTTTTCATTTCTCTAGAAGTTTGCATAAGATATTGACTTGATAAGACACATTGCTTTAATAGAAAGTGTTGTTCACTTCAACAAGTATGAGATATTCCCCAAATTATTTGTTACATAGTCATTTAGGTGCTTGACTGGATGGCATTGTCTCTACAAGCAAAGACCCATTCCACAACCTGTTTATTGTTCAGGCTTCAGCAATTCCATCTACACCCTTCTAAACACACTCCCAAATGTGCTATGTTTTCTCCTCATAACAAAAAATACATTATTATACACTGGCATTGTTGTCTTAAAATTAACTATTTTCTTAATAGAAGTTTCTGCAGGGCTGTCTGCCGGAGGTTTCTTCGCAAAGTGAGTCTTACAAACTGCTAGTGGCTCATCTCTTCTTCTGAGAGTTTGTTGTTTCCGCTATTTGGATCCAAAAATAAGCTACATTATCAGTGGCCTATTCAGACAGAGCCCCATTATCTTAGTTGAACCTTACATATATGATGTGTGGCAGGTTAGTAAGTTTAATGATAAACGGATCATTGCATGATTAATTGTAAAGATGTGGAATTAAACCATTTTACACTCACATTACACATTCATATATAATTAGGGCTACAAATTGATCATTTTGTCTGTAGAATAGAAGGAGTTGTCAAGGAGAAACTATTTCACTTTGTATTCAAATATCAGATATTTTTTATCACTGGCAAAGTATTCAAAAATTGAGTAGCAGCATTGCACACCCTTTTTGTGATAACGATAACCTTAATGTGGAGTAATGAATGTAATTTTTTCTTCTGGTATTGTAATTATGTACATCTTTGTTCCTTTTGAACTGCAGTGGATTATTTACATTAGTCAGTATGCCTAACTCCTTAAACTGACGTCTACAAGATGATCATGGATAAGCACCATATATTATTCTTACAGCTCATGTATGAACAGTGAACACTTTCTTTTTAACTTTTTAAAGCAGATTTATGCCACAACATACTTTGATATGACATTATTGAATGAAAATATACAAAGTCTCCCCCCACGATGTGTAATGATTCAAAGTGCAACTGTGGCTGAACTAAGTTGTTTTAGGAGTTTCAAAATGTGTTATTTCCACCCAAATTATTATTTCTTCACCATTTGATGCACTTGTCATTGGTGTAGTACCTCTAGATGCGCAGAACTAAATACCTTGTGTCTGTTTGAAATTGATAGTGAGGGGGGGGGGGGGGGGGAAACCTTTTTAGAATTTTATTTAGCATTTCCTCTAGTGCTTTACTTATATTTGGACTGATTACAATCTTAATGTCACCTGCAAAATGAAATGATTCTGCTCATTGTAGATAGGTCATTTAGATATACAAGAAACAACAATCGTCCTAATATTGAGCCTTATGGGACTCCACAGTGATTTGTACCCAGTCAGAAGAATCTTACTTGCTTACGTAGGCTGAATTATTAAGTATAACAGTAATTTATCCATTTATTGGTTGCTGAGGTCTGTGGCTTTGTATTATGTTATTTCAATAAATACAGCAAACAGCCACATTTTTATGTATTTTTATTCATGCTAATGTGTGTTTTGAGCTTTAATTCACCTTCAATTGGCATGACACACATTCTTCAGCTGTACATCATTGAAATGTCGACAGCAATTGGGATGCTGCAGCTGGCTTTCTACTCTGCTTGCTGTTGTTACAGTTTTAACCTTCATAATTATGATACAGACACACTTTTATATTCCACAGTTGGCAACACTGTGGATATTGTGCTGTCTCTGTGCAAAATATAACTAAAACAATGTGTCTTCACTCAAGTTTCCAACCCTGTAACTGTAAAGCAAGCTGCACTTGGACAAAAATAAACTAACTAACTTCAAAAATCAAGTTAAAGCTGGGCTGACTCAATAGGCGAAATGTTTCCATATTACATTTTTCCTTATAGAGTCCTTACAGCTGTTGTTTGCATTCTAAAATAGGTTCAAGGTACAGATTGGAAGATTTCCTGTAGTAATGCAATGGCATTTTCTTTTATGGAGATTTTGTCAGCATTTTTTTGATTTGTTCTATTCGAGAACATCATGATTCTGAATTAATGCTCATCACTGCACTGCTCATCATTGCTGAATTATGCAGCCATTATTGAAAAATCCATTCTTTAATCCCAAGAGTACGGAGAAACATCTTTTTGCATACCTTATGTTTCCCATAGCATATCTCAAATGATAAATCAGTGTGTTTCATTTCCTGGATTTGTCAGTGGTCTTCCCTGGACATCTGATTGGAATTATGTCCACAACACTGAGTATGTAAATCTTCCTCTGATCACACGATTTCCCAGGATGTGTTAAATGCTGCCTACCTATCACTAGCAGAAAACTGATGACACTTTCTTTGAACAGAATTCTGACATTTCTGACCTAATTTTCATGCGTTTCTCAGAGTATTGTGAATAACTTTGCCATTTTCACTTCTTATATATCAATATAGGCTTGTCCAAGCATTCTCCATGTTTAATTGGCATTTTTCTTCCAATCTTAAGGGCAGACCTTAGGCTACATTTTCCTGTCACTGCCTAGGCCATCACAACATTCTTGGCCTCCACCTTCAAAATCCTTTCTTCCGTCATCTACCGATAAGTTATCTGAAGGGCCATCTGTAACAATTAGTGTGAAAAAGTACTGTCATCTCCAGTGGCAACTCTGACTCTTGTATCATTTTGAGCATTCTTTGATACAGCCAGCAAAGCTTCTAGATAAAAAAATATTTGTAGATAGCTTAAGAAGATCACAGATGAAGCTCAAATTCATGTATTTATGATAATCATAATATCAATAACATTAAAATTAAAAATGATAATAATAATAATAATCACAAGAAAAATTCCTGAATTATTAGATGGTCCAGGAAAAGTGACTGAGAACTCCATGCACAAAATTAATTCTCCTTCTCTGAACATAACTCTGCTGTTACTACTGTTCTCCCCTATTGTTCATTCTGTATTTACAGAAGAACCTATAAATGAATGGGTACTTAAATATGCTTGGCATAAATGATTACAGCACAGAATAAGTGAAGTGTCAAAAATCGAACAATGGAAAATTCAGGATGGAATGAAACAATATTGTGAAAAGGAAAGTTGCTACTCATCATAGTGCGGAGATGCTGCGTCAAAGATAGGCACAACAAAAAGACTGTCATAAATAGGTTTTCAGCCAACAAGACCTTTGTCAAAAGTAGATGACACACACACACACACACACACACACACACACACACACACACACACACACACTAATACAACCACAACTCACACACACACACATGACTGCAGTCTCTGGCAGCTGAAGCCACACTGCGAGCAGCAGCAGTGCATGATGGGAGTGGCAACTGGATGTTGGTAAGGAGGAGGCTGGGGGATGATGAGAGCAACTGAATTACATTCTCTGACAGGATTTCGACTAGCTCTTGTTGTGCCCTGGAATGAGAAATGTCCTGCCCACTGTGATTTCCCTCAGTTATATTCTGCTGTCCACCGAAAATACACAATATACTCGTCCATCCCTACACAACCTCTGCTCCCAACCCCTTACCTCACAACTCATATCACTTAATAGACCTAGATACAAGACCTGTCCCATACATCCTCCAACCACCACCTATCTCAGTCCGGTCACAAACATCACTTATTCCATCAAAGGTGTGAAACCAATCATGTGATCTAAAAGCTAAGCTGCAGCCACTGTGCTGCATTCTATACGGGCATGACAACCAACAAGCTGTCTGTCCACATGAATGGCCACCGACAAACTGTGGCCAAGAAACAAGTGGACCACCCTGCTGCTGAGCATGCTGCCTAACACGACAGCCTTCATTTCAATGAGTGCTTCACAGCCTGTGCCATATGGTTCCTTCCCACCAACACCAGATTTTCTGAATTGCACAGGTGAGAACTGTCCCTGCAATATATCCTTCATTCCCGTGACCCTCTTGGCCTCAACCTTTGTTAGTCATTTGTCTTCACCCATCCAGCCCCTTTCCTGTTCCCATTGCCAATAAGTGAAGTGTGGCATTCTAATTCATCTAACAAAAAAAGTAGTTGTGGCACTACTTTCATAGTTTAAGGGGATTGCTGTTAATCTGAGGTAAATAATAAAACAGTTTTCCTACCACTTCAATCACTCACATGAAGGAGTCTCTGCTTTCAAAGGCTAATTTCACCCGAGAAACAATGTCCTCCTCAGTAAAAAGATTGCCTCATAAAATACTGTCCATTTCCATAAACTGATGCTATGACTATGGGACCACTTCTAAACACTGGTAGATATGTAGTACACAATAACAATGTCCTGTGGCTGTGTGGGCTTTTGCATTTACGCGGTAATGTTTACCACATCCAAAACAGTACAGCTAAGTGGTAGTCCTGCCTATTTTTTCATTGTGTCACATAAGCTGTATTGTTTTACCTTATTTTCTTTGTATATAATTTAAAAAATAGGCATTCTTACAATAGCAGCAGATGCACAGAGAGTCAAGGATATCAACTGCTGAAAAAAAGCAAAACTGAAGATTTGTCAGTTACGTGACATTGTTTATTCACCAATAATATATCAGCTGAAAAAGAAATGTCGAATTCTAAGGCAGACCTTAACAGCCAGTGCCAATTTATTAGTTCTGACATTGATTTCTCAGATTATTTTTACAAAATTAACATGATCAAAATCTTAAAAATCTTTCATCAAGTTAGGAGATAATTATGCTAACAGCATACTACCACACAAGGCTCTAGAAGGTCACCTGAAAGACACCTCAACAGAAATAAAAATTAGCCAAAATGAAAAAAATATAATAAGGCATTGCTTATAGTTCTTTTTAATATACATAAATGACCTATGAAGACATTACAGAACTTTTTAGTAAGTACAATGTTTGTTGATGGTACGAATATGAGCTGTAACATGTCATTCATAGAATGAGATGTTCCACATCGATATCCATTGACCAATTAAATATGTTTGTGGGTTAAGGTAGTTAGTAAGTAGGAAGCAACCCACTTTTGGGATGTTTTTTGATAGTTTGTGCAGATTGGAAATTTTCCGATCCTGTGCTATTGCCAATGCTTCTATCTGCTGGACGGAGTCATTTGTCTGTGGGGCCGCGAGGCAAAGGTATTAAGTGCACATGACCTCCATGATGACAGAAAAATCATCACGGAGTTGATGTTCAGATTTTATTGTATTACTGTTCTGAGTCTCATATGCGACAGATGCATGACATCTAGCTATAATGTAACACATGTGTAGTCGACTTGTTGAGAAAGTAAGAGTTGTACATCATAGGAAATACATTGAGTTCAACTACTTTGAATGTGTTATTCCACAGGAGCAAGAAAAGTCTCTTCCAGCATCTTCGACGTACAGATCCAAGTCTATGGAGTACTGAATAGCAAGCCACTTGAAGCATTAGTACTATATGGCGACCATGAGAAAAAGTAAGAGAAGCAAGAAACCTGGCAATATATAAAAGTTATGGATAAAATATTGGACTGTTTCAATGCAGATTCAAAACCCCGTTAGTGAAATAAAGACCAGGAAGCATTTCATTTGGCGACCTCAGTGAAGGACATGAAGAGAACATGCAAAGAAACAGATTTAAAAAAGGGAGAGAGGAGGGGAGAGAGAGAGAATATCCAATATTACATGGCATTGTCAAGGACAATGGGGCTCAACAACAGAATGTTTTACAGTACACATGTGATTAAGTTGTTTTCGAATTATTTATACATTAAAGAAGAAGACATCTGTGTGTGGTGTGTCTGAGAGAGAAAAGGAAGAAACTTGCGGAGAACTGAAAGATACAAATTGTTAACAGAGACAAGCAGTATATTACTGTTTCCTATTTACAAAGAGGAGACACAAGTCATGCACACACAATTCAATGTGCAATATGGAAGAGTTTGCATCAGGCCTTGAGAAGAAGACTAATGACGTCTTAGAAGCTGACAGACCTTGCAATAGCAGTTGAACTTGCCATGAAGGTACATTCAATGAAATTCTCATACCACCTTACCTGCATTGGAGGAACAATTGCAAGAGTTTGTAGCAAAAAAATGTACACAGAAGAACTGATTCCTCTTTGGCACCTACCTCTATTGGCGAGTCTAATTATAATCAACAAAAGCTGCAAAAAAATCTGGGAGGCAATGTAAAACATGAGAACAACTACTGTAAAGAGTATGGTATGCCAAAATTGTACAGGAAATCCAACAGAATGGTTAGAAGAACTTCAATTTGGGATACACATGTATTTGGCAAAGCAATTTCCAATGTTTCAACCAGATGAAAAAGTACATGCCACATATTTCTTGGAACAGCCCATCCTGATGATTTTAAATCATGAGAGGACTTTAAAGAATAGTTTAAAAGCAAATATTGGTCAACGAGTAAACAGGAGGAATTGATGCTACAACTGTAATTTATTATTAATAACTTTAAAGAGGGATGAGACATGTAACTGCCTCAAGGTACCACCCACAATCCAATCCATGTGAAAGAGTAAGGAAAGAAGTGGGAAGATTAAGTAGAACATGCTGTTCAGAAAAATATGGGAAAAACTGGTTCCTGAATTTCAGGTGGTAATACATGAGTTGCCACACATGGCTACTGGGTTATCTCTAGTAGAAGTCATGAATAGAACCTCTGTGGAAGTACCATTAATGGAGTCATTTAAGTGGGCATCTGCACCCACAGAAAATTTGGAAGATGTACAAAGACCAGTACAATAGCGATTATACAGACATGCAGATATGAGAATTCACAAATTTAATAGGGAAGCACAGACTCCAATGTTCAATGCTGATGATTAAGTGCTTGTTCAAGATCATTGCCACAGTTCCCATATAATGAAAGAAACAAGTACTTTTTTCCCAAAGTAGTGTGGATCCTACAAGATTGTGAGTGTACCACACCCAAAGGCAATATGTCTTGTAGACCCCTGACATGCCAAGGTAAAGGTTTATACAACATCGATATGATAAAACAATTGAAGTCCTCAGGCAACCTGTATTCTAAGCAACTTCTGCAGCATGATGTCTGTAAGGCCCTAAGTTAACTGTTCTATTATTTGTGTTTTGTTTTCTGCAGAAAAGTTTTTTCAGACTTTTTTCTAACCCATAATCTTTTGAAAAATGTTACCTCTGACTATCCTATACTAGAACTAGATATATGAAAACTAAGTCACACCAGACTGTGTGTGTGTGTGTGTGTGTGTGTGTGTGTGTGTGTGTGTGTGTGTGTGTGTGAGTTTGAGTGCAAGATTTGTCTGATTCTGATAGGCCTGTTTGGCCAAAAGCTTTGTTCAGCAGTCTTTTTCTGTGCCTATCTGTGACTCAGCATCTCTGCTATATGGTGAGTATCAACAATCCTTTTCATAATATTGTTATTATTCCATCCTGGATTTTCCACTGTTTGATTTTGTAATATAACTATTATAAAGAGGAGGAGACACTTACATGTACACTTAGTATTCATCCCAAAAAGTACCTTTAACATGTTAGATTAAAAATAGGGGAAGGGTGAAAAAGAAGTTCAAATATGGTGACCATAGACCAAGATAATCACGTGGAATAGAGTTATGGGAGGAAGGTATTGCATGAGGAGAAGCGTATGACAAGGAAAAATAGATCACAATTCAGTTCAAATCTCAGCATGGAACTGGTAAGAGGTGTAAGTACTGATGCAAGGTAGTACTGAGGAAGGTGGGAATGTACACAAGGCAATGATCACTAGATTTAAACACAGATGAAGTAACATCTTCTAAGTATGAGAGTATAAGCTGGGTAGGATATTTTGTACAGGAACTGAAACATACTGGGGCACTGTCCTTGAAGACAAAACATTTGGGATGTACCGGGCTAGTGGACCTATGGAAAGAATGACTTATGCCTTAGGTCAGGTGGAGGCATGAGAGGATCTGAACTGCTTTTATGAAGGGAGAGTTGTAAAGGGACACTGGCATCTATAATGGAAAGATAATTGGGAAGTATCTGTCCCTAGAATGAAGTGTAAACATGCACAGGAAGGATGTTGACATTTCAGAAGTGTTCTCCAGACTAGTTTAATGTGGCATTTGGACCTATCTGATTAGGCTTCATAAATTTGAGCACATTTCTAGCACAATTTACGGCAGCAAGTATATGACGTTAGTAATAGTTAAACAGATTTTTGATTCCAATCCAGGAAGTAACTCTTCAAGTGAATGAATGAATTAAACGAAGTAATTTAAAATTGCAAACAAACATAATACAAATATCTGTGGCAAGACCTGGAGTAAAGAGAACATACCAGTAAACTAGTGCCACCTTTCTACAGCAAAGGTGATTGATGTCGAGAATTTCATATATTGTAATGTGTCCCAGCATCCAGTTAAGTGAAATACCTCAATAAACTATGGAAACATTTGTGCATGTCGGAATACCCATAGTTAAGGAAGATAGAGATCATGTAGCTTGCACAATAAGGATGAAAGGAGAATTCTTAAGTGTAATCACAAAATTAAAATGTTCTAATGAAGGAACAGGAGTGAAATTATGCAATGATAAACAAAGACTGCAATGAAAAAGGAAATTGTATGTGATTCCCTTAGGGACCGGTTCTGAACATAGCTTGGTGTTGGGTAAAGCTATGATAGAAAGTAATTGGTGAAATATGAGCTGACTTGAATGAAATGTTATGTGAAGTCCCAGAGGGAAATAAATTGCAAACAACCTTCATATTTTAGAAAGTTATAATGTTACACAACTGTTTGAAAATTTGGTGTTTATTGTAAATGTGTTAAACTTTTAGAATAAACTTTATGAGCACAGCATCTTTGATCTCAGTCGGGGAATATGAGGCATAACTTTTCATTCATAGAATGAGATGTTCTATTTCTTTGATATCCATTGGCCGACACAAGATATTCATGAGTTAAGGTAGATAGTAACTAGGAAGTAATCCACTTTCAGGAGGTTTTTTGCTGGTTTGTGCAAATTGGAATTGTACCGATTCTGTGCTATTGGCAACACAAGCTGCTAGGTGGAGTTATTTGCTACATGAGGCAAAGGCATGGAGTGCACAACACTTCCACAACACCAACAAAATCATCATTCCATTAATATTCAGATTCTATTGCACAATTGTCCTCGGTTTCATGTGAGATGGATGCATGACAACATCTAGATGGTATGTGACACACCTGTAGTTGATTCATCTGATAAGTTAAGAGTTGTACATCATAGGAAATATATTTGTGTTCAACTTCTGTGAACGCGTTATTTCAATGGAACAAGAAAAATTTCCTTCAGCATCTTCAACACAATGGATCCAAGTCCATGGGGGAAAAGCTGTGTCACAGTTCAAGGGTACTGAGGAGCAGAATCCTTGCAGCATTGGTACTGTATGGTAAGCACGAGAAAAAGTAAGAAAGCAAGAAAACTAGGAAGATATGGAAGTTACGGATCAACTACTGAACTGTTTCAGTGGTCTATTCCTGAGACTTGTGTCGCAAATCTGCGTAATTACTCATGCAGTTCAATACAGATATGGCTGCATTAATTACACTCATTACTTAAATAAGCATTTTGTTACATTACATTGTTACGCAGAAGCAGCAGTAGTAAACTATTTGTTCACTGGCAATGAGTCGACTGGCTTTGACTTCTCTGAACACAAGATCACAACACAAGGTAAATCTTGTGGCCTCAGACTTCCACCTTTACCACCATTTATCCAACAGTCTCTAGAGGAACTATTTTGACATGAATGATGTTTAGCAAATTTGTCTTTACAAATTCTGAACTTCCAAGCAAACTTTAGTACCTACAGAAGGAGTGATAATGCTGCTACTCAACACGATTGCCCCGGACACTTCATGGGATGACAGTGACTCAGTAGCAAACAGTGAACAAAACCCTGTGAGTGGAACAAACTCCCCATGTGAACTGAATGGCAGGAAGCAACACATCTGAATCCACATAGATACATGCCTGGCAATATACTCAGTGTAAGGTTTGTACAGACAGCTAAAGACTAAGCACATGACAACACTTGGCACGAAACGAGGCTAGGTCTGCAACAGTTTGACTCAACATGAGAACTAGCCTGCTCTGCTTACTGCTGCTCACAAGTAAACACTAACATCTGCGGGTCTGCCCATGTGACACCATGCTTATGCCCTCCATGGCAGGTTTCTGAGCTACTCCATTGTTCAACCCATGTCAGCTCACGTGCCTCCACCATAACATGAACTGGTGGGAATATGAAATCTCTCCCCCTGAAAAGGCCAATTAGGGCTGAAAATGGCCAGGCTTGGGGTGTGACTTCCAGCGTGAAACCAGGGAGGGTGCCAGAGAATATGGCAGCAGACTAACCATCGAAGGAAGCAACACCAATGGTACTGGGTTCATCTGAAAGGTAGAAGAACATGGAGGGTGCGGCAACGACGTGTCAGACAGTGGTAGTGGAGATGAGGCCACCTCTGATGAAGAGGGAGAGGGGGCAGAAAGGGGAAGGGTTGGGTCAAAATTCATGGGCCCTACCACAACAGTCAGAGGCATGAGCCACACTGGGGTTTGAGGATGCAGGTAATGGAAAGACAGCAGAGGACGTGAAGGGGCTGGCAATGCATGAGGGAGCACACTTCACAAACATCGCAATTATCCTTGCCACACAGCTGACTGGAAGCCGCAGCTGTGATGCTCAAATGTGGTGTGGGTGCAACTAATTGGCATGATGAGCCAGCTGTTCCCCGCTGACACCCACCAAAAACAACCGCCAACCTTTGTGGCCCACCACAACAGCCGACAACCTCTCCAGCTGCAGCCCAAAGTACCAGGCTCGAACAGCAACCCAAAGAGGAAAATGTGGTGGGCCACAGTGTTCCATGGCAAGCAACTCAAGCTGCAACAAATCCAAGAGACACTGCAAGTGGCACCAATGCAAACATTCCACCTGACTGCACCCAATGACTAGCATCACGCAGCACTTGACAAGGCATCATCACGGGAAGAGGCAGACATGGCCTTTTTCATCTGGGTCTTGCATGTACCCACAAAGCACTCCATGTCCGAGACAGAATGGGATGGTAGTCAGAAAGAAGATGGATATCATTGTGTATACAAAAATCTTCAAACTCCTGCGACACAAATTGTTTACCGTTGTCATACGGGAGATTCCTCAATGGCAAAAATAACTGATAATGCCGTAAATGATGGCAGTCAACAAAGTGAAGGATAGCTTGGCTGCATATGGGAAATTTGGTACTGCATCTGCCAACAACAACCACATGCTGTCCAAAACTGGACGAGCAAAATCTACATGCACCTTGTCTCAAGTGTGCTGTAGGACCAGTCAAGGAGAGTACTGGGGCAGTGGTGCAGCCTGGTTCTGTGCACAAGTCCTTAAAGCCCACACCAGATGTTCAATGTCACGACCGTTTATCGGCCAGCATACGTGATGTCACACCAATGCCTTCCTCCGAGTCATACCCCATTGCGATGCATACAACAACTGGAGGTTGTGAGTATGTAATGCATTGTTCCTCTGTGGGGATGAAGACCACCTGGACACAATTGAATTCAGAATGCAGAAGAAAAAACATATACCACACTGGATCTGCAACCGGGGAAATGTGCTCCAACCAACCCATCTGGACAGCTGAAACAATTTTTTGGAAAAGTAGGTCTGGAGGGACAGCGGCTGCAACCTCTTGTGCAATAAACAGAAAATCAAACAGGGTTTGCTGCAAGGCATCCTCCAACATGGACATGAGAGCCTCCTGACAGTCAAACTCCGGATCAGGCCCCACTGACAGCTGCGATAGTGCAACAGCATTGGCATGGTGGGTGGTGGAGCAGAAACCGATGTCATAAGAGTAGTTACTGAAAAAGAGGCCCACTGCTGCAGCTGGTGGGCAGTCCTATGCTGAAGCTTAGTATGAGAGCCAAATAAAGGAACCAAAAGCTTGTGGTCATCCAATCAGGAAAACATGAAAACTTTTTAACCCTCAAAATAATAGCTAGAACCTCCTTTCCCACCTGTGAGTAGTTCTGTTAAGCAGCAGAAATTATCTTCAGTGCATAAGCAATGGGCAGTTTGATGCTGTCCAAATTCCAATAGGACAGGATGGCACAAATGCCATTCTGGGACACATAACAGGTCAGTTTACCTAGTGTAACATAGATAGCCTGATAGACTGAAAAGTCCACTGACAATCCACAGATCAGACAAACTTAATGCCACTCTGGTAGATCCAGTTAATAGGCTGGCAGACACGTGCAGCCTGGGAATGAAATGAGCATAATACAAAATCTTACTGAAAAGGACTTGAGCTACTTTGGGTTTTTGGGTGCTGCTAGGTTGAAATTGCTTTGATGTGGTTGTCCATAGGGACAAGACCATCTTTACTATGCTGATGACTCAAAAAAATGCACCTTTGGGGAGAAAAACTGCACTTTTCCAGCTCACAATGAAGGCCATTCTCCAGAAGGCATTGGAAAACCAATTGAAGGTTCCGTAAATGCTCCTCCCACGTAGGGACCATGACCCAGATGTCATTAAGGTAATTGACGCAACAGGGAATGTCTCAAAGCAACTGTTCCAAATACCACTCGTAAATTTCCAGTGCAGACAAAATTCCCAAAGACAAGTGATTGAACTGTTAAAGCCCAAATGGGGCACTGAGGACCAGGAAAGTCAGAAAAACTGTGTCCAAAGGCAACTGCAGGTAAGCACTGCGCAAGTCCATGTGGCAAAAATATTGACACATTGTGCCTTGAGTCTGTTTAAAATCACCACAACGGCAAACAGAGCCATTTGGTTTCTGAATAACCACCAAAGGGGTGGCCAAATGACTAGACATCATAGGAGAAATGACACCCTGGTCCTGCCAAGGCTGCCACTCAGCCTTTACCTTGTTGCGCATGGTAACGGAACTGGGATGGGGACGAGACCATTTAGAGACTGTCAATGGCTTAAGAGAAACATGTGCCTCAAAATTTTCTGCCTGGCACAAGATATTCTAAAAAAGTTGACTGAGACACTAAAAGCACATCATCAACCATCTGAAAGCTGAAAACAGGAGAAATGTCAAGCCCATGACTCAAAAAAATGCACCTTTGGGGAGAAAAACTGCACTTTTCCAGCTTACAATGAAGGCCATTCTCCAGAAGGCATTGGAAAACCAATTGAAGGTTCCGTAAATGCCCCTCCCACGTAGGGACCATGACCCAGATGTCATTAAGGTAATTGACGCAACAGGGAATGTCTCAAAGCAACTGTTCCAAATACCACTCGTAAATTTCCAGTGCAGACAAAATTCCCAAAGACAAGTGATTGAACTGTTAAAGCCCAAATGGGGCACTGAGGACCAGGAAAGTCAGAAAACTGTGTCCAAAGGCAACTGCAGGTAAGCACTGTGCAAGTCCATGTGGCAAAAATATTGACACATTGTGCCTTGAGTCTGTTTAAAATCACCACAACGGCAAACAGAGCCATTTGGTTTCTGAATAACCACCAAAGGGGTGACCAACTGACTCAACATCATAGGAGAAATGACACCCTGGTCCTGCCAAGGCTGCCACTCAGCCTTTACCTTGTTGCGCATGGTAACGGAACTGGGATGGGGACGAGAACATTTAGGGACTGTCAATGGCTTAAGAGAAATTTGTGCCTCAAAATTTTCTGCCTGACACAAGTTATTCTAAAACAGTTGACTGAGACACTAAAAGCACATCATCAACCATCTGAAAGCTGAAAACAGGAGAAACGTCAAGCACAGAGGTATTTTGCACCAATAGTGATTTGATCACCAACAGTGTAAGTTGCTGTTCCACATTCTTGTAACAAATTAATGAAGCTGACAGATGCCCCTGTGACTACTTGAAATTCAGCCAGCTGCCTATCCACAATCAAGCCAGCAAAATACGCTGGGGCAACACAAATGGGACAGTGGAGACAGCCCCAGAATCCAGGGAAAACACCAAGGTGTTCGATGATTGGCTCGCGACTCGCTGACTTTTACAACCAGTTAACAAATGTCCTGTCTGATGGCATACCCCGTACATGTGCAGGCAGTCTCAGCAAACATGCAGCAAATGACAATCAGGGCAGGACTGCTGGCATGCCCAACAAGTGGAAGGAGAATGATGCTAAATTGCCAAGGGCATGAATTATGAAGCTGTAAGTGACACAAACCCGCCGGGCTTGGTGAGGGCAAGAACAGTCAGTGCTGTGATGCTGCTCCAACTGGAATCGACAATGAGGGCAACACACGGTGACTTGACAGAAAGTGAGGCTGCCAGGGGTATCCAACAAGGCACCAGGGCTGTTGACCACGCACACGTAATTGTGCGCCACCTGCCAATTATCAGAAAGGACATCCCTTGCCACTGCTGTAAGATTATGCAATTCCACAATTTGGGCAATGTTGGCTAATGATGGGGTTGAACTTGGTCAATGCCCCAGTCTGAAACTCTGGATCAGGACAGTCACACTCCAGATTAGCGAGTCTGCATAAGAGGTAGCACATTTTGGACAGTCAAAATAACACTTGTGTGAGTGGACTTGCAAACCAGCAATCCATACCATATGACTGCCCAGTGCGCTAATAGTGCTGGTTAAATTGCAATTCAGCTGGTACCACATGGCTTTGATGGCCAACATACTGCATAAGCAACCTACAAAGCACATCGAAGAGGAGTTTCTTGGGCTCAGTGGAGGGCTTAAAATTTCAGACGGCTTCCTATAAACCGTGCCATATGACTGCCCAGTGCGCTTATAATGCTGGTTAAATTGCAATTCAGCTGGTACCACATGGCTTTGATGGCCAACATACTGCATAAGCAACCTACAAAGCACATTGAAGGGGAGTTTCTTGGACTCAGTGGAGGGCTTAAAATTTCTGATGGCTTCCTATAAACTCATGCTGCTGGACAACAAGACGGCTTTATAAACCAAACTGACAATATAACTTACCTGACAGTGCAGCAAGAACTGACACAAGCAATCTCCCACCTTTCCACAGTCTCAATGAATGCAGCAAATGACTAATGGATTGAGAAAAAAACTGCCAAACGGATGGGTGGTCCCCTGCCAGCTAGGCAAGTGTGTGAAGTAAGTCTGCATTCTGCGTTATCTGTGATTGCACCTGCCCCTGTTGCTGTTGCTGCTGCCGCTGCTGCAGCTGCTACTGCTCCTTCTGTAGGTACAACTGTTCCTGTCTGGATAGCAGAAATGCCATGTACATGGCAGGCCACAGTGAACACTATGAAAACAGGGAAAGAAAATTAAAAAAAGATAAGGGCATCACATAAGCACTTTAGTATCTGCAGACGGCATGACAACACAACTACCCAAGATGGTTCATGTGGGTACTTCACGAGCTGATGGTGACTCGATAACAACAGCGGAACAGAACCCTGTGAGTGGAACAAACTCCCATACAAATTGTACTACAGGAAGCAAAGTGTCCAAACCCATGTAGGGACATGCATGACAGTATGCTCAGCACGTGGCTGGTTCAGGTGGCTAACAACAAAGCACACGCCAACACTCGGCATGAAGAGCAAGGCTAGATCCATGGCAGTTTAACTATGCATTTGAATTGGCCTCCTCCACTTGCCGCTGCTCACAAGTAAACACTTCCGTCAGTGGTTCTGCCCATATGACATGATGTGTGCACTCCATGTCAGATTTCTGAACTAGTCTGCTGTTCTACCCACCCAGCTCATATGCCTCCTTTGTGACATCTACTGGTGGGATACTAAATAAATGTGTTATTTCCCTGGAATAGTACCTCAGTATCATGTTGATCAGAACAGTACGTGTAAATTGTTCTGACAAAAGTGACAGAAGTGAAGTAAAATGTGGTAATAATTGTAAGGTATGTTACAAAAAAGGCAGGAAAGGTATCCAGTGCATATGTCTTAAATTGTCTTTTCATCAAAATTGTTGCAAAATAAATAGAAATTGTTAACTGTGAATGTTCATGGTTGTGTGATGCTTGTGTGATGAAAGCTTGTGAAAAAAGTAATTAAATGAGATCAAAGGCAAGGATTCAATAATTCAAGTGTTATAAAGTGATACTGTAGCTTTACAAAGGGAATGTGCTGGTCTAGCAAACAAATGTAAAATTCTGGAAAACAGTAATTCCTTAAAAGTGGATGAAAATAAGTGTTTTGTGATATTTAGCTCACTTGTAAACACAAAAGGTGCAGCACCTCAAAAAACAGACAAGGATAACTCAGAAAAAAGGAGTGTAACTACAGTAGTCATGGAACAATGTCCTACATGTAAAAAGTTTGTGTCTGATAATTTATAAAGACAGCATTGCTATGTTAAAAATCAAGTGTAAAAGTTGCTCTCACAAACATACATGAAATCTGCAAAGGACAGTCTGCAGGAAGGAAGGAAGATTAGGCTTTAATGTCGTATCAACAGCGAGGTCATCAGGGACAGAGCACAAACTCGGATTATTTGAAGGATTCAGAAGGTATTGTAATTGTAAACTGTCGAAGCTGCGTTGGTAAAGTACCGGAACTTCAAGCGCTGATAGAAAGCACCGAAGCCGAAATCGTTATGGGTACAGAAAGCTGGTTGAAGCCAGAGATAAATTCTGCCGAAATTTTTACAAAGGTACAGACGGTGTTTAGAAAAGATAGATTGCATGCAACCGGTGGTGGAGTGTTCGTCGCTGTTAGTAGTAGTTTATCCTGTAGTGAAATAGAAGTGGATAGTTCCTGTGAATTATTATGGGTGGAGGTTACACTCAACAACCGAGCTAGGTTAATAGTTGGCTCCTTTTACCAACCTCCCGACTCAGCAGCATTAGTGGCAGAACAACTGAGAGAAAATTTGGAATACATTTCACATAAATTTTCTCAGCATGTTATAGTCTTAGGTGGAGATTTCAATTTACCAGATATAGACTGGGACACTCAGATGTTCAGGACGGGTGGTAGGGACAGAGCATCGAGTGACATTATACTGAGTGCACTATCCGAAAATTACCTTGAGCAATTAAACAGAGAACCGACATGTGGAGATAATATCTTGGACCTACTGATAACAAACAGACCCGAACTTTTCGACTCTGTATGTACAGAACAGGGAATCAGTGATCATAAGGCCGTTGCAGCATCCCTGAATATGGAAGTTAGTAGGAATATAAAAAAGGGAGGAAGGTTTATCTGTTTAGCAAGAGTAATAGAAGGCAGATTTCAGACTACCTAACAGATCAAAACGAAAATTTCTGTTCCGACACTGACAATGTTGAGTGTTTATGGAAAAAGTTCAAGGCAATCGTAAAATGCATTTTAGACAGGTACGTGCCGACTAAAACTGCGAAGGACGGGAAAAACCCACCGTGGTACAACAACAAAGTTAGGAAACTACTGCGAAAGCAAAGAGAGCTTCACTCTAAGTTTAAACGCAACCAAAACCTCTCAGACAAACAGAAGCTAAACGATGTCAAAGTTAGCATAAGGAGGGCTATGCGTGAAGCGTTCAGTGAATTCGAAAGTAAAATTCTATGTACCGACTTGACAGAAAATCCTAGGAAGTTCTGGTCTTATGTTAAATCAGTAAGTGGCTCAAAACAACATATCCAGACACTCCGGGATGATGATGGCATTGAAACAGAGGATGACACGCGTAAAGCTGAAATACTAAACACCTTTTTCCAAAGCTGTTTCACAGAGGAAGACCGCACTGCAGTTCCTTCTCTAAATCCTCGCACAAACGAAAAAATGGCTGACATCGAAATAAGTGTCCAAGGAATAGAAAAGCAACTGGAATCACTCAACAGAGGAAAGTCCACTGGACCTGACGGGATACCAATTCGATTCTACACAGAGTACGCGAAAGAACTTGCCCCCCTTCTAACAGCCGTGTACCGCAAGTCTCTAGAGGAACGGAAGGTTCCAAATGATTGGAAAAGAGCACAGGTAGTCCCAGTCTTCAAGAAGGGTCATCGAGCAGATGCGCAAAACTATAGACCTATATCTCTGACGTCGATCTGTTGTAGAATTTTATAACATGTTTTTTGCTCGAGTATCTTGTCGTTTTTGGAAACCCAGAATCTACTATGTAGGAATCAACATGGATTCCGGAAACAACGATCATGTGAGACCCAACTCGCTTTATTTGTTCATGAGACCCAGAAAATATTAGATACAGGCTCCCAGGTAGATGCTATTTTTCTTGACTTCCGGAAGGCGTTTGATACAGTTCTGCACTGTCGCCTGATAAACAAAGTAAGAGCCTACACAATATCAGACCAGTTGTGTGGCTGGATTGAAGAGTTTTTAGCAAACAGAACACAGCATGTTGTTATCAATGGAGAGACGTCTGCAGACGTTAAAGTAACCTCTGGCGTGCCACAGGGGAGTGTTATGGGACCATTGCTTTTCACAATATATATAAATGACCTAGTAGATAGTGTCGGAAGTCCCATGCGGCTTTTCGCGGATGATGCTGTAGTATACAGAGAAGTTGCAGCATTAGAAAATTGGAGCGAAATGCAGGAAGATCTGCAGCGGATAGGCACTTGGTGCAGGGAGTGGCAACTAACCCTTAACATAGACAAATGTAATGTATTGCGAATACATAGAAAGAAGGATCCTTTCTTGTATGATTATATGATAGCGGAACAAACACTGGTAGCAGTTACTTCTGTAAAATATCTGGGAGTATGCGTGCGGAACGATTTGAAGTGGAATGATCATATAAAATTAATTGTTGGTAAGGCGGGTACCAGATTGAGATTCATTGGGAGAGTCCTTAGGAAATGTAGTCCATCAACAAAGGAGGTGGCTTACAAAACTCTCGTTCGACCTATACTTGAGTATTGCTCATCAGTGTGGGATCCGTACCAAATCGGGTTGACGGAGGAGATAGAGAAGATCCAAAGAAGAGTGGCGCGTTTCGTCACAGGGTTATTTGGTAACCGTGATAGCGTTACAGAGATGTTTAACAAACTCAAGTGGCAGACTCTGCAAGAGAGGCGCTCTGCATCGCGGTGTAGCTTGCTGTCCAGGTTTCGAGAGGGTGCGTTTCTGGATGAGGTATCGAATATATTGCTTCCCCCTACTTATACCTCCCGAGGAGATCACGAATGTAAAATTAGAGAGATTAGAGCGCGCACGGAGGCTTTCAGACAGTCGTTCTTCCCGCGAACCATACGCGACTGGAACAGGAAAGGGAGGTAATGACAGTGGCACGTAAAGTGCCCTCTGCCACACACCGTTGAGTGGCTTGCGGAGTATAAATGTAGATGTAGAAGGGAAGTGACCATAACCTTGCAAAGTAATCATCCTGGAATTTGCCTGGAGGTATTTTGGGAAATCGTGGAAAACCTAAATCTGGATGACGGACATAGATTTGAACATCATTCTCCTGAATATGAGTTGACTGTGCTAACCATTGTGCCACCTTACTCTCTAACAGTTCTGCAGCCCCATAAAAACAAATATACCATGGACTCTAAGTGAAAATATTTGGATACAGCCATGCACACTATGTTTCAAACCTTGTATCAAACTCTGCTAAAGTAATCGTGAGTATGTCAGCTGTTGTTGGGCCTAGCATGAACTTCATAAACATGATCAGCAATATAAAAAAAGAATGTGCCAGTTCTACTATAAGAGACTGTATTAGTCTCATATCATGATCAAAAGAGGTTTACTGCAATGAGGCCACTCCATTTATCCACAAACTGATTATCATCTGGCAATTACTGTCAATTGAAAAAGTGATATTGAGAAATCTACTGACAAAATTTGATCTTCGGCATTAATAGTAAAGTCAATGAACAAGCAAAAAGTTACGTTCAAGGATTAAAAGGTAAGACTTCAACAATTATGAAAAAAATAGTTTCGTGATTCATACACACCACCTACATCGATCTGGTAAGATGACACTCGCATTGTATACATAAAAAGCTCTTGAAGAAATAATGCATGAAATCAGCTGTAAAAGCAAACAATCCATCACCCTAAATGTGCACATGGAGGGAAACTAATGAAAGGGGCCAATTCCAACTGGATATGGTCCAACATTAACAATCCAGAATAATTATTCAATACACAAGCAGAGATACCTTTACTTTGTAATCAACTAGTTTTAAAGATGTTTTATCTGACAATATACTCAGCAAGAATTTCATTATGTATTTGAACATAGGAGATCTGTCTGTCTGAAGGACTGATCAGCAAGCTTTGTGATATGTAAATTCTGCTGAACATTGGCTTAAAATTGTGAATATTAATCACCTCAATAAACTTACACACCACAAACTGGCTACCAGATTTTTTGGAGCAAATGGGCATAGAGGTCCTTGCATGCTACTTCATTCCTCAACAAACTACGGAATCACACAGAATTTTATCCATCTAAATGAAGAACTTACATTCAAAAGTTGTTGCATACAACTTAAAAAAGTATAGCATCTTAATCATCAGTATATCTCAAATTCCTGGATAACACATAAGCTATGTATTACTAGATAAATTTCAAACTTTGTTACATAAATTAAAAACAGAAAAACTGCATAAGAAAGTTGTTAATGTGCTGAGTTCAACATAAATGTAAGAACTGATGACAAATTTTCTTCACATCTAAAACACCTGACAGCCACAAATGGGCTAAATCTAAATTTTGACCAATGTACCAGAGCAACAGCAACTGCTTCAACATGTAAATTGATAATATGGTAAGTAGGTATTATTACACTGAAAAAGAATACTCTATGCTATATTTAGGTGTTACAGACCATGCAGCACTATTTGTATTATTATCAACATTAAATTCAGCCTGCACAACTAAAAGATGTTAGAACGTCAGTCAAGAAAATGAGAAGATATTTATTAAAAAGCTAATCCTCGCCATGTGGTCAATTAGCAAACACACTTCAACAAATGATAACTAAAATAATTTTTCCAGCTGAATTCTTGGTTATATTCAATGAATGCTTCCCTTTCATATCAGAATGGACCAAGTCTCATAAAATTAGATCATGGGTAACAAAGAAATTAGTATGCCAAGGGTTAAGAAGAGAAACTGCATATGGCAGCAATAGTTAATCAAAACCTGGAATTTCTTAAATACATAAGCACATACAAATTAACAAAATAACTAACCTAGCAAAGTGTACGACTAACAACAGATTTATTTCAGACACAGGAAATAAATAAATAATAAAAAGAAGGTGTTTGGTCTGTTATAGGAAGTGACATTGGCTGCAAAATGGAGAGAAAATGCCCCTTAAACTAAAGATGAATGGTACAGCTATATGTCGTAAATGAATCCTTCAATAACTTCATAAACTGCAATGAAATCAGTGACTGCTAGAGAGAAATCGCTCAGGTTTT